>NC_136262.1:163823983-163986483 GCF_964187855.1 Myxine glutinosa
AGTGGCAGTTCCACTGATCACACACATCAAAGTGTTGATCTCCATAAATTTCAGGCAGATCGGATCATTAAATTTAACTTCTGGTGGAACATTTTATGATAAATTTACTTCATAAATGAAAAAGTCATCCACTGAAACAAGTAAACCTGTTCGAGACCTCACAAAATCTCACAAAACACACACGTGGGATTTCGGCACGTGAGTTGCTTGAAGGATTTCAACCCAAACGATCCAACACTCATCAAAGTAATTTCAACCCAAACTAACTTATACTAGTCAAAGTGTTTTCAACACAAACTAACCAATACTCGTCAGTGACTTCAACCCAAACAAACTTATACTCGTCAAAGTGACTTCAACCCAAACTAACTTATACTCGTCAAAGTGACTTCAACCCAAACTAACTTATACTCGTCAAAGGGGTTTCAACCCAAACTAACTTATACTCGTCAAAGTGACTTCAACCCAAACTAACTTATACTCGTCAAAGTGTTTTCAACACAAATAAACTTATACTCGTCAAAGTGACTTCAACCCAAACTAACTTATACTCGTCAAAGTGACTTCAACCCAAACTAACTTATACTCGTCAAAGTGTTTTCAACACAAATAAACTTATACTCGTCAAAGGGGTTTCAACCCAAACTAACTTATACTCGTCAAAGTGACTTCAACCCAAACTAACTTATACTCGTCAAAGTGTTTTCAACACAAATAAACTTATACTCGTCAAAGTGACTTCAACCCAAACTAACTTATACTCGTCAAAGTGACTTCAACCCAAACTAACTTATACTCGTCAAATTGGTTTCAACCAAAACTAACTTATACTCGTCAAAGGGGTTTCAACCCAAACTAACTTATACTCGTCAAAGTGACTTCAACCCAAACTAACTTATACGAATCAAATTGACTTCAACCCAAACTAACTTATACTCGTCAAAGTGACTTCAACCCAAACTAACTTATACTCGTCAAAGTGTTTTCAACACAAACTAACCAATACTCGTCAAAGTGACTTCAACCCAAACTAACCAATACTCGTCAAAGTGATTTCAACACAAACTAACCAATACTCGTCAAAGTGATTTCAACATAAATTAACCAATAGTCGTCAAAGTGATTTAAAAACAAACTAACTAATAAGTGTTTGGTGTTTAGAGAGCCTGGAAAGTGCTTAGTTCCCTTGCAGTCAAACATTTGTTCGGGTGGGTGTCTGGTTACATATGTGGTTGTCCTTGTCTGTTGGAAAGTGTAGACACACATAGTTGGACATGCATGTCTGTCCTGTTATCATTTATATCCTCTGGGATTAAAGTGTGTATGTTCCTGGAGTGACGTGTTTGCGATCATACCTTCAGAAAGGAGGTCTGAAGGATATCATAGATTTTGTTCCACGTCGACCTGAAAAGTTCTTTTGGGTTCAGAAAGACAATGTTCTGTGTGATAGACACAAGAAAACACTAAATGAGAATTAATGAAAGACATTTCAGCAAAGTGGCCACAGGTGATCAGTTGTCCCTCAACAGTCGGGGATATGTTCTGGACGGTGTGCGGTTACACATGTGGTTTTCCGAGTTGCTATGTTGTTGCGTATGTGGTTGTCCTGGACTGTTAATTAAGTTTGTACATGTTGAGGTGGAGGTGCGTGTCTATCCTTGCGGTAATTATATGCTCTGGGAATAAAGTGTGTGCGTTTCTGGAGTGGTGTGTGCGCGATGACACCTTCAGAGTGGAGGCCGGAAGGATGCTGGAAAATCCCTTCCAGAACAAGTTGGAAAATTCGGGTGTCCTCGTCTGTTGGAAAGTGTAGAAACACATAGTTGGACGTGCATGTTTGTCCTGGTATCATTTATATCCTCTGGAATTAAAGCTTGTATGTTTCTGGAGTGACGTGCATGCGATCATACCTTCAGAAAGGAGGTCGGAAGGATGTTATAGATCTTGTTACACGTCGACCTGAAAAGTTCTTGTGGCTTCACAAGGACAACGTTCTGTGTGATGGACACAAGAAAACAATAAAATGAATTAATGAAAGACATTTCACCAAAGTGGCCACAAGTGATCAGTTATCCCTCAACAGTCAGGGATATGTTCTGGACGGTGTGCGGTTACACATGTGGTTTTCCGAGTTGCTATGTTGTTGCGTATGTGGTTGTACTGGCCTGTTAATTAAGTTTGTACATGTTGAGGTGGAAGTGCGTGTCTATCCATGTGGTAATTCTATGCTCTGGGAATAAAGTATGTGTGTTTCTGGAGTGGTGTGTGCGATCATACCTTCCGAGTGGAGGTCGGAAGGATGCTGGAAAATCCCTTCCAGAAAGAGTTGAAAAAGCCAGGGTTCTTCTGAGGAACAGGTTCCTGTGTTATGGGCACATGAAAACAACATTTGAGAATTCATCAAAGATATTGTCCTGAAATAGTGATCAATGTTGAGGGTGAGGGGACACTCAGGCGAGCATTTTGTCCATATTCTTTTTTTTTGAGATTCATGGTGTTCTGCGTAGTGTTACGTGCTCCTCCCCAAACCCCGGTCACGGTGTACCTCCGAGCCCCGAGAGGAGTCATGGCAGAAAGATGTGTTATTCTGTGTGTCAAAGATCAATGGTGAAACCACACCAATTGTTACCAACAAACAAGTATTGCATTAAGGTCATACAAGAATAACAGTACAATAACAATATTAATCAATTGTACAACCAATATATAATTCCTATGATGGTACCATCAGTTTCGTACAATATAACTGCTCAACACTCACTCCACCCCACCATGCATCTCTGCAATCAAATACCACGGACTCCTGCGACGACCCAGATACATTCATAGAGGCTCCGGTCGCAAGTTTGTTTACTTACAAACAGGTCACTCCAGTCCTGTACTCTGGTCAGCTCAGCGCACTCCCACTCATCGACTACGTCATCACAGCAACGCACACGATCGCGCCTCCTGTCTGCAAACCCTGGCAAAATCACCCGAGTTCATCGCCACCGTACAAAGCAACATGAAGCTCACTCTGTTGAATACCCGGTCCCTCGACAACAAAAGCCACATCCTGAACGACTACATTCTGGACAATAAACTGGACTTTCTCTGTCTCACTGAAACCTGGCAACAACCTCTGGACTACTTCTCACTCAACCTCACTACACCCAATGGATATTCATACATCAATAAACCACGCTCGGAGGGCCGAGGTGGTGGAATTGCCGTAATTCACCGACAGGACATCAAGACCAGCCTCATCTCCATCTCACCTGCTCCATCATTTGAACACCTGGCTTTTAAACTCTCTGGTCACACATTGTCAGTCATGGCAGTCGTCTACCGCCCTCCCAAACCACACCCATCATTCCTGTCTGACTTCTCTTACTTTCTGACCCAGCTCTGTTCCTTCTCCCCCTCAATCCTCCTCCTCGGTGATTTCAATATCCACATGGACTCCACTGACTCCACAATAACCACTGACTTCACTGATTTACTCACCTGCTTTAACCTCACTCAACATGTCAACTTTCCTACCCATAACCGTGGTCACATTCTGGACCTTGTCTGCTCTACTGGACTAATTTTGCACCATCTCTCTAGCTCCGACCTCACCCTCTCTGACCACTTAGCCATCACTATGACCATCAACATCCCCACCCCAGCACCAAGGCATTGTCGCATTATCAACTTCCGTAAGCTAAACTCTCTTTCACCTACCTCATTCTCATCCACCCTCTCTGAAAAAATGTCCACTTCTCCCTTCGTTGACCTCCACACCCCTTCTGACCTTACTGACTACGACAACCACACTCTCTCCTTCTGCCTCGACTAGCTTACGCCTATAAAAACCAAAACAGTTTCTTTCACCCATTCTGCTCCCTGGATTACCCCTGAACTCCGCCTGATGAAAACTCGTGCTCGCCAACTTGAAAGACTCTGCAATAAAACAGGTCTCACAATTCACTCCCAAGCCTACAAGGACCACCTGCAGCACTACAAAGATGCCCTCTCCCGCGCCCGCTCCACATACTACTCTTAAATTATCCACTCTGGCTCCGGAAACCCAAAAGCACTCTTCTCTACAATAAACAAACTCCTCAGCCCCCTGGACACCACCACCCAGTCATTCACAGTAGACAACTGCATCTCCTTCCTTTCATTCTTCCAAAACAAAATTGACAACATCTACAACAGCTTAACCACCACCGCACCTGCTCCCCCTCAAACTACCTGCCCCCCCTTATCCTGCCAACCCCTGTCTCAGTTCTCCCCAGTCTCCCCTACTGACCTCTCTGAACTCCTCATAGGAATGAAAACTGCCACCTGCACTCTTGACCCCATCCCCTCCAGCTTTGTCAAGGCCTCCCTTCCTGCTCTCTCTCCACTTATCACTGCAACAATAAACTCCTCCCTGTCTACATGCATCGTCCCACCATCCCTCAAAATTGCTGCTGTTACCCCCATTCTGAAAAAACCTGGACTCAACCCTGACACCCTTAATAACTTCAGACCCATATCCAACCTACCCTTTCTGTCAAAAGTTTTGGAACACGCTGTAGCCACTCAACTCAAACATCACCTCTCTACCGATAACCTGTATGAAACATTCCAATCCGGATTCCGCTCCAACCACAGTACTGAAACTGCTCTCCTCAAAATCACCAACGACCTTCTCCTCTCCTCTGACGCCGGCAACCTCAACATTCTCATCCTCCTCGACCTAAGCGCTGCCTTTGACACCATCAGTCACACCATCCTCCTCACCCGACTTGAAACTACCTTTAACATTACCGGCACTGCCCTCTCTTGGATCAAATCTTACCTCTCTGACAGACGCCAGTTCATCTCCATCAATAACTGCAAATCCCCCACTGCTCCGCTCCCCCAAGGTTCAGTTCTCGGCCCCCTCCTCTTCATCCTGTACCTGTCCCCCCTTGGTCACTTAATCCGCTGTCATGGTCTCCAATTCCACTGCTTTGCCGATGACATCCAGCTTTTCATCTCCACCAAGTCAATCTCCACCGCCACCCACTCTATCCTGACAAACTGCATCACTGAAATAAAATCCTGGCTTCAAATCAACTTCCTCAAACTTAACTATGATAAATCTGAAATAATCATCATTGGCCCAAAAACGCTCACCAAATCCACCCATAACTTCGCCCTCAACATTGACGGTTTCCCAGTATCCACCTCCCCTCACATCCGGAATCTTGGCATCATTTTTGACCAAACCCTCTCCTTTGACAAATACACGAAACAAATCACAAAGACAGCCTTCTTTCACCTGAAAAACATCGCCCGTCTCCGTCCATCCCTCTCCTCCACGGCTGCAGAAACCCTCATCCACGCCTTCATCACCTCCCGTCTGGACTACTGCAACAGCCTCCTCTATGGTTCACCCTCAATAATCATCAATAAACTCCAATACATTCAGAACTCCGCTGCCCGTCTACGCACCCATTCCTGGACCCGTGACCGCATCACCCCCGTCCTTTACAAGCTTCACTGGCTCCCCATCCCCCAGAGAATCCAGTACAAAATCCTCCTCTTGACCTACAAAGCCCTCCATCACCTGGCCCCATCCTACCTGACTGACCTCCTCTCCAGACACACTCCCACCCGCAACCTCCGCTCTGCTGGTGCCAACCTCCTGTCCCGTCCCGTCCCCCCGTCCCCCCCCCATCCAGACCAAATTCAGATCCTGGGGGGACAGGGCCTTCTCCATCGCTGCTCCCACCCTCTGGAAATCACTACCTCACACCATCAGAGACTCCTCCTCACTCACCACATTCAAAACATCACTCAAGACCCACCTGTTCAACACTGCATTTAACATTTAACCCACAGCATTTAACCCCTGATTATCTCTTCTCCTTCTTCCTTTTGCTTTGATAATTATTTACCTATTTATTTTTGTCTTTTTGCACTTGTTTTTTGTACTCTGTCAAAGCGTCTTTGGGCTTTTTGAAAAGCGCTATATAAAATAAATGTATTATTATTATTATTATTATTATTATAACTCACTGTGCTCCACGTGAGCGAAAAGAGCATTCCCAATGTCTCTGTCCCAGCTTCAAACCAAAGTCGATCCACGCTCCAGTGATCGTCAGAACGATGTTGTATCGAGACCAGAATCCCGCTCGGTTGACAGTCACACTGCCAAAGATGGGCAAAGGTGTACTCAAGAGACGACTGAGAAATCACATCTTCGGGTATGGATGTTCAACGGCTCCCCACACGTCGAACCGCAAATTCCCACTCAAAATCCATGTTACATATGCAAACCAAGCTAACGGCTGGATGCGTTGAAATGGTTGGAGCGAGGTGAAAAACCTGGAGCAATGCGAAATCAGGCGCGAGGCAAAATGGCCAACGGTCCGTTCTCGAGACGTAACGGCACTCCAATGATTCTCTTCGGAATCAACCGCAAAACCTGTCACGCAGGTTTATCCGTCACAGAGATAACAACTCTGTCGCAGGAATCCCTTTCCCAGGAAACCCAAAGTTCACTCGTGACCCTCGTTCGCCAGCGTTTGCTCAAGACCTCCAAGCAGCTCGGCTCCTTCTCCGACCTCACTTGCTCCGCCTCTTTTTCCTCTTCCTCCTCTTCTTCGTCCGGTTCCCGAACCGGTTTCCGGTTTCTTTTTAAAACATTAATTTTTTTTACCTTTTGAAAACAGTTATCTCCAATTCACTTAAACGATAACAATAATATTACATGGAACCAAAAATGTTTGCAGTGGATGAGAACCACAACAACGGAATTGACGAATCCGTAACAGTTGGAATGGACGAGTGGTATTCTATTCTATAGGTAACAACCACACCTGAGGACTGTCAGAATGTAGCAACCACACGAGGAAAGGCAAATTCATAGTCCCTTCTCTGATGGTATGTGCCGGATTTTACTGACAGGTGTGAGAGAGGAAAGGTTTAGTGACAATCGCTGTGATTTCAACACAAACTAACCAATACTCATCGAAGTGGTTTCAAAGGAATCTTCTCCTCCACATCACCTGGATATTTTCCATTCCTCTCACCACTCCCAACCTCTGCTCCTTTACCATGCTTTGGTTAGAACAGGTTGAGAACGCAGGTCTGACACGAAAGAATACAGGTGCTGTTCAGGGACGGGTTGAGTCTTGAATCGAAAGATCATCACCAAGGTCTACATGAATGAGCCATACATTTCTGGCAGATCAGATCGCTAAATTTAACCTTTCGTGGACCATTTTATTATAAATTTCCTTCAGAAATGAACAACTCATCCTCTGAAATATATAAATCTGTTGTTGACCTCTTAACGTCCTCACAACACCCAAACGCGGGATGACAAACATTGAGCTGCTCGAAGGTTCTTCGGCAGGAGACGAACCATCCGTTCAACCACCGTAAGATACGGTGCCAAGTGTGAGTGTGTCACATCATAACGCCGCAACTTCCACAAATTGAAAATTTCGAGGAAGCATGCAATGAACACCGCACAGGACACATGTGGCCATTGGTGGTGCAGTCAAGAAGTAACGGACGCCTCCGGTTCCTTTTCACTGGAAAGAGCCTGGAAAGTATTTAGTTTCCTCAAAAGTCATAGATGTGCTCTGGAGGGTGCGTGGTTACACATGTGTTTGTCCTCATCTGATGAAAAGTGTAGACACACTTAGTTGGAGGTGCATGTCTGTGCTAGTATCATTCATATCATCTGGGATTAAAGTGCGCGTGTTTCTGGAGTGATGTGCATGCGATCATACCTTCAGAATGGAGGTCGGAAGGAAGTTGGAAAGTTCCTTCCAGAAAGAGTTGAAGAAGCCGAGGTTCTTCTGAGGAACAGGTTCCTGTGTTATGGACACATGAAAACAAGATTTGCGAATTAATCAAAGATATTGTACTGAAATAGTGATCAATGTTGAGGGTGAGGGGACACTCAGGCGAGCATTTTGTCCATATTTATTTGTTTTGAGATTAGTGGTGTTCCGTGTGGGAATGGACGAGTGGAATTCCATTCTATAGGAACAAGCGTTACGCCTCGGTCCCGTCGGGGAAGTGATGTGAGTTGACAAAGTGGTAGACGCAGAAAACATGCTATCATATTCGCTCACAAGGTTCAGACATACATGGAGGCGGCCATCTTTGATTTTGACGTGGCGACCCAATTTTCAACAGCGTTCTTCCTTATGCCTAGATACACCCACACAACAGATTAGAAGTTGGTACTTCGCTTATTTTTCAAGATATTCCGCTCACAAGGTTCAGACATACATGGCGGCGGCCATCTTGGATTTTGATGTGGCGACCCAATTTTCAATAGGGTTCTCCTTATGCCTAGATACACCCACACACACCAGATTAGAAGTTGGTACTTCACTTATTTTTCAAGATATTTCGCTCACAAGGTTCAGACATTTATGTGGTAGCGGTCATCTTGGATTTTGACGTGGCGACCCAATTTTCAATAGGCTTCTTCCTTATGCCTAGATACACCGACACACCAGATTAGAAGTTGGTACTTCGCTTATTTTTCAAGATATTCCGCTCACAAGGTTCAGACATACATGGCATGAGACATACATGGCGGCGGCCATCTTGGATTTTGACGTTGGTTCCACCCACACACCAAATTCGAATGCGGTCCTTCGCTTACCCACGCACGCACTCACGTACGCACGCACGCCCGCACGCACGGACGGACGGAGGGGAAAACCATAGTCCCACTTTCGCTCGTCGGTGCGACGGGGTACAATTAACCACACAGGAGGAGTCATGATGTTTCAACCACATCAGGAAAGGCAAACTCATAGTCCCTTCTCTGATGGTATGTACCGGATTTTACTGACATGTGTGAGAGAGGAAAGGTTTGCCTACAATCCCACATCAGGGATTTGAATCTGGGATCGCAGCATCTTGACCACAGGTTCCAATTGGAACATCTAACATCCCAACCCAGAACAGATTTCTCCTCACTATCAGGAAAATGTGTTTGTGAAGGAATTAATGTTGCCATGTGGGAATAAAACCGAGAAGGTTGGAAGGCTGATGGAGATTTTTTTCTGAGAAGATGAATAGAAGGTCCCAGAGATGCTGCATGCCAGGAACTAGCACATGAAATACGAATGCCAACACGAGTCAATGTGATTTCAACCCAAACTAACCAACACGAGTCAATGTGATTTCAACCCAAACTAACCAATACTCATCAAAGTGATTTCAACACAAACTATCCAATACTCGAAAAGTGGTTTCAAAGGAATCTTCTTCTCCACACCACCTGCATATTTTCCATTCCTCTCACCACTCCCAACCTCTGCTCCTTTACCATTCTTTGGTTAGAACAGGTTAAGAATGCAGGTCTGACCCGAAATGGTGCAGGTGCTGTTAAGGGGCGGATTGAGTCTTGAATCAAAAGATCATCATCAAGATCTCCATGAATGAACCATACATTTCTGGCAGATCCGATCGCTAAATTTAACGTTTATTGGACCATTTTATTATAAGTTTCCTTCATAAATGAACAACTCATCCTCTGAAATATATAAATCTGTTGTTAACCTAATAACATCCTCACAACACCCAAACGCGGGATGTCAGACATTGAGCTGCTCGAAGGTTCTTCGGCAGGAGACGAACCATCCGTTCAACCACCTTAAGATACGGTGCCAAGTGTGAGTGTGTTACATGAAAACGCCGCAACTTCTACAAATTGAAAATTTCGAGGAACCATGCAATGACCACCGCACAGGACACATGTGGCCATTGGTGGTGCAGTCCAGAAGTAACGGATCAAACGGACGCCTCTGGTTCCTTTTCACTGGAAAGAGCCTGGAAAGTGTTTAGTTTCCTCAACAGTCATAGATGTGCTCTGGAGGTTGCATGGTTACATATGTGTTTGTCCTCATCTGATGAAAAGTGTAGACACACTTAGTTGGAGGTGCATGTCTGTGCTAGTATCATTCATATCATCTGGAATTAAAGTGCGCGTGTTTCTGGAGTGATGTGTATGCGATCATACCTTCAGAATGGAGGTCGGAAGGTAGTTGGAAATTTCCTTCCAGAAAGAGTTGAAGAAGCCGAGGTTCTTCTGAGGAACAGGTTCCTGTGTTATGGACACATGAAAACAAGATTTGAGAATTAATCAAAGATATTGTACTGAAATAGTGATTAATGTTGAGGGTGAGGGGACACTCAGGCGAGCATTTTGTCCATATTTATTTGTTTTGAGATTAGTGGTGTTCCGTGTGGGAATGGACGAGTGGAATTCCATTCTATAGGAACAAGCGTTACACCTCGGTCCCCCGTCGGGGAAGTGATGTGAGTTGACAAAGTGGAAGACGCAGAAAACATGCTATCATATTCGCTCACAAGGTTCAGACATACATGGAGGCGGCCATCTTGGATTTTGACGTGGCGACCCAATTTTCAATAGCGTTCTTCCTTATTAGTGCAGGCCCATATGTCATAACAATATTGTTTGTGTTTTTTGTTTGTTAAAATTGATTTAGCAATGGATTCTGCTTCAGAATATTATAGAGATGTAAAAAAAATAGGGTTCCATTTTTTCTTTTACGTCTAATAGGTAGTAATTCGAAGAAATCCAAGATGGCCGCCATAAAATTTGGAAAATACACTTTTGTGCATATCTTTGTATCTAGATATCATATAAACATGAATAATATGTCCTTTTATATGTTTTCAGACCCAAGGAAGCCATTTCTGCCATTGTTTTTACAGAAAAATGCAAGGAAAATAAAATAGTGGACATATACCAGCCAAAGTGGGGTCGGCCGGCATGAAATCGGTTAATTAAGTTTCCACCATCTAGTTAAGGTCTGGTTTTGACTGTGTTGACGAAATGTGAATCTGAATAGTAGTATCTATCTTTGCAGGACCGACGACAGTTCAAGAGTGTCTAGAAAATTACACCTACCTTCAAGATGAGTGACTCACCACCCAGGAAGATTGAGAAGTCAGTAGATTTCGGACTTTGTTTTGTATGCCAAATGGCCATAGGGCAAACAGACTATACAACCTTTGTAACGAAACCAAAACTCTCCTCTGTCGAGAAACTGATGGCAGGTGCTGAGGAACAGTACACGTATGGTGAAACAAAGTTTGCATCATTGAATAGACGTTTGCAATATTCCTCTGCTGAAGAATTGCTCGCAAAAGGTCTCCGCTACCATAAAGCTTGTTACAAAGATGTTACCAATAAGATGCACATTGATCGAGCAAAGGCTAGGTTTGAGAAAGGAACAACATCAGGCAGTGCCGCAGAAATCCGACTGAAAAAGAGAGGACGACCAAGTTCTAGTGATCTAGGGGAAAGCACGTCAACATCCAGAAGGTGTTCCCGAGAACAGACATTTGACGCGCTCAGATGTGTCATATGCCAGGAAGACAGAGGAAGTGAACTACACAATGTGTCAACAAAGAACATGGGACTCCAGATCAGAAACATTGGCCAAGAAACAAGTATTGACAATCTTAAAGTGAGACTGAACAGTGTCATAAGTTCGCCTGACCCATTGCAAGCAATGGCTGAGGACATGAAATATCATTTACCATGTGTAGTTAAGGCCAAACGTGCTATAGTTAAGACGGAAAAACAAACAGAAACAACCAATGTTAACTTTGGTCAGGTGTTATCAGACCTTGAACTCATTGAAATTGTTGAAACTGCGTTGAATGATACTACTGAAAATGCTGTGCTGAATATGAATGAAATTCATGTAACCTATGTCAATTTACTTAAGGAGCACGACTTTCCGGTCTCAGACAACCATAGTTATAAGCCATACCTGAAACAATTGATCCTAGACAACATTGCCGATGTTCATTTCAGCCGGCCCTCAAACAAAACAAAGCCAGAGCAGATTCTTTCCACAAAGCTCAAAGACCACATGATATCAAGCACAATTACAGCAGACAGCATCAAAGACGATTTTAAAGTACTTTTGCGAGCTGCGAAAATATTGAGGAAAGACATCGCATCTTCCCCAGCATGGAAATTTAATGGAACCTTTGCTGATTACAAGCCACCCCCGATGCTCAACATCTTCTGCAAGCATGCAGTCATGGGAACAAGGAAAGTAGGAAATAGCAACAGGGAGGACTCCATTGGTGTGAGTGCATCATTGTTGGCGCAGCACTTTGTCGGTGCTTATAAATCTGACCGACAGGTATCGTACGAACCAAGAAGCGAGGATGGATCATTCAAACAACGATTTGAAACTCCATTGAGTGTGGGCTTAGCTCTCGACATACACAAAAACACACGATCCAAGGCGCTTGTAGAGAAACTTGCACATCTGGACCTCGCCATCTCCTACAAAAAGGTCATGGAGATTGAGACCAGCATTGCCAACTCCGTACTGAAGCAAATGGAGTCCACCGGAGGCATCTGTCTACCACCATGGTTGGTTCAGGACACGTTCGTCTGGTTTGCCATGGACAACATCGATTTTCTAGAGTCAACTCCTTGCGGGATGAATACCCTTCATGGTACAGCAATTGCGATCTACCAGCCTGTATCACCGGAGAAATCACCCATGATACCACCAATTGAACTTGACCGGTCATCAAAAGCTCAAACGATACATGATGCAGTTGGCTGTAAAACGTTGACCTGCAAGAAGCCAGCACCCGAGAAGAGAAAGAGCGACTGCAAGCTGCTCACATCAAAACCCGAGACAGACAAGAACAAGAAAACCGATATGACCTGGATGATTGGATGCCTGAACTTCGAGGAAGAAGGAGAAGTTGACGTCAAACTCACAGCTCCGGGGACGTGGGGAGCCTTCAATTCCTTGCTATCTTCGTCCAGTGAGAAGACCAATGTTGCTCTCGTTCCTCCGTTGATAAGGTCGCCTCCTACAGACTATGATACACTGTACACGGGTCTGATGAGAGCTCACAACATCACAACTCGTGTTATGGGGAGTGAGGCAATCACAGTCATGACTCTCGATTTGCAGCTATACGACCTGGCGATGAAGCTGTGGGTGGAACGCGAGGACATCAGGAAGCAATTCCTCTTCCGACCTGGTGAGCTACATGTTGTGTTTTGGGCCTTAGCTGCATTAGGAAAACTAGGGCATTGCCCGTACTATATCTATATCTAAAATTATATCCCCCCCCTCTATTTACATGAAATGGTTTGGTCCAAAGCGAACGGCTTGCGAGTACGGTGACAATCCCCCCCCCTCTATTTACATGCAATGGTTTGGTCCAAAGCGAACGGCTTCCGGAGTTTGGTAAAGAAATCGCCATCGCGTGCACAAACGCGCAGGAAAGCGAATGAATCGCAAATTCGGTTTTATTAGTTTTAAAACATAGTTTAACGCCAACATAGTTTGCAAACGTGAAATAAATGAATACGCTCTCAAATGTGCCATCCGAGGCAGAGTGTGTCCTCCACGTTCGGCACACGCGATCGTTCGCTGCTCTCTGATTGGTTGAATCGTTTTTTGGACATAGCTTGGTAAGTAATTGTCCGATTAATATGAAACCTTGAAAAGGCACATCCTCGGGTCCCCAGCAATATACCTGGCAAGTTAAAAGTATATCGGACCCGTGGTTGTCGAGAAACAGCGGTCACAGACAAACAGACGTACAAACGTACAGAGATTACTGGAATTATAGATAGATACGTGGAAGGGAGTGGAATTGATCAGGCATGGGTCGAGGCTGGACTTTTCTCGCCAACCACAGTGAGCCAAATACTAAATGGGAGGCACTTGTATCGAGCTCTGGAGGCACACATGGTAACACTGATCGCTTTGTACAACCTGTACTTCCAGAGATTCCTGGCAATGGAACCTGAAGAAAGGGCCTATCTGAACGAGTCATCTGTTCGTCTGGGAGAGGCATATCAGAGAGACATCAGCGGGAGCATGGAGCCAGAGAAGAATCTATGCGACATTCTCAAAAAAACATTGGCCATGATGGAGTCCAGAGATATGACCAAAAAACTGGAACAATTTGAGGTCAGCACAAACAAGATACAGCGCTTCATCCTGAACTACATGAAACAGTTTGAGACTATCCTTCTGTTCATTAGAAGTACAAGACAACGTGATCTGCTGCTGCATATGGAGAGCATCGAGTCTCTCACGAAGTACTTCTTCGCTCACGATCATCTAAACTATGCTCGGTTGCTCCCTCTCTACATTTCAACAATGCAGGAGACTGAAAAGCAGCACCCAGAACTGTGGAGGGAATTCATGAAAGGGAACTTCTGTGTGACAAAAGGATTGGCAGGCTTCACATCAATAGCCCCAGACCATGGCATTGAGCAAGAAAACCGTACACTGAAGGTGATTGGAGGAATCGTAGGGATAACTCAAAATGAGAAGGCGCTTGACAAGTTCTTCCTCATTGCACCTGAGCTGTCAAAGTCACTGCACGAGTTTGCGGAGGGATATGGTCTTGGTGAAAACCAGAGCAGAAAACAACACCACGAAATCACGGGGGGAAAGCTTTCCCGGGTGATGAGCCATGCCTCCAAGCTTTCTAGGGTGTTCCGTGAACATGGCGATCCATTTATGGAAGAGGAAGTAGACGAGGTCTACAACCTGCTCACCAAAGAAGTCATGAATGAAAAAGTGTCCAGCGACATCTTAGAGCGCGACGAGATCGGACAACAGATGTTCCAGCAATTTGCCACAGATCGTTTAGCTGAGGGAAAACTTTCTGTGTGGGACAAAATGACGAAAAGAAAACTTCGAACATTCAAGAGTTCGAATGCCACAACAGAAGTGAGATCGGGCGACAAGCTGATCAAAGTCAAAGAAGAGCGAGGATTGTTGCAGAGGTTCATCGTTATCTCACGGAGCCGACCAGAGCTCGACCTGAAAGAATGTATTGGCACCTATGAATTTGGCATCGTTCCACGTTCTTTATTTGCATCTGATGGATCCCTCTTGTTGGCATACGACAAGGCAAAAATCCTTCGTCAACTTGAGCATCTGGCTGAGCCTGAAGAGCAGGATGTACATGATCCACCAGGAGAACCTATTTCGACAGAAATCAATGAGCATCAAGACGCGGGAATTGCCGCTTTGAATGATGCAGCAGCACACGCTGGGGAAGAAACTAATGACCCATCAACTGACTATGAAATCTCAAGCCAAAATTTGCAGGAACCCTCTCAGATCAGCCAAAACCCAGACACAACCACAAGATCAGGAGTGATCAATGAAAACGAGACTACTTCTCGCCATAGAGTGATTAATCATTGATGGCATGGCTCTTGTTAACGGGATCTCCAAAACAGAACAAATGATTACATGCAGTGACTTTGCTCAATCGTTCATTGAACGCCTCGAAAATATTGCCGTGCATTATGATGACGTGAGGTTGGTATTCGACCGATACATCGATAACTCACTGAAAGACAAAATGCGCCTAAAGAGGACAAAGGGGAAATCAACATACTATCACGTCAGGGATAGTACATTGATCCAGAAGATTTCACTCAAAGATTTCCTTTCCAATGTGAAGACCAAGGCAGAGCTTACAGAGTACTTGGCTGTGAAGTGTCTATCTTACAGCAAGGCTCATCCAAACAAGTTGAAGAAGTTCATGGTGACATCAGGAACTAAGACCACGGGCAACACTGAAGTTCCAGACAGTCTACTCACGCACAGCCAAGAAGAGGCCGATACACTCTTAATTCTGCATGCTCTCACAGTCGACAAAGATGCAGAAGTTATCATTGATTCGCCAGATACCGATATCTTCCTCCTACTGATTCAGAGATTTCACGATCTACCACCTGCTACGAGGTTTCTCACTGGGAAGGGAAAGTTGAGGAGGAGCATTGCAGTCCAACCTATTCATGGCATGCTAGGAGAGAAACGTGCGTCTGCAATACTTGGATTCCACGCATTCACGGGAAGTGACATGTCTGGAAGGTTCGCTGGCAGGAGCAAGGACTGGTGCTTTAAGGTCTTCATGACATGTGACAACAAGATATGGGAGGCTCTGGAGTCTTTGGGACAAACTGATCCGTCACCAGAAGTGTGTTCCCAGCTGGAACGCTTCGTCTGTCTGCTGTACAAGTCTAAAGTTCACACGAAAGTAAACGAGCTTCGCTGGTTCTTATTCTCCAACCGTGCTGCTGAGGGAGAGAGTCTTCCACCTACCACTGGTTCGCTAAAGTTACACGTTCAGCGAGCACATTATATCGCAATGATATGGAGAAAGGCAGCAGAAAGCCATCCGTCCCTTCCATCACCTGTCGAGTATGGTTGGCAGTTACTTTCGGATGATGGGGTTTATGCCCCAAGTCGATGCCTGAATCCTCCAGCCCCAGAAGCAATAATGAATCTCGTGAACTGTGGGTGCAAGAAAGGGTGTATGGGAAGATGTAGCTGTCGCAATAACAATATTCCTTGTACTGAAGTTTGTGGGTGTGTGGGTTACAGTTGTAACAACAAAGCAAACATCAATGACCCGCGTGTGATAGATATGGATGAGGATGAATGAGGCATTCGTTTATGTGATCGTTTATGTTCATTCATCGTTTATGTTTAGGTGTGTGTGTATGTGTGTGCGTGTGTGTGTGTGTGTGTGTGTGTGTGTGTGTGTGTGTGTGCGTGTGCGTGTGTGTGTATTCAAAATAAATGTTATCAGTGAAGATTGTTTATTGAATCGATTCTAATTGGGAAATTATACGATCCGATTTCACGACGGCCGTCTCCATTTTGGCTGGTATATTGCCCACTATTTTAATTTCCTTGCATTTTTCTGTAAAAACAATGGCAGATATGGCTTCCTTGGGTCTGAAAACATATAAAAGGACATATTATTCATGTTTATATGATATCTAGATACAAAGATATGCACAAAAGTGTATTTTCCAAATTTTATGGCGGCCATCTTGGATTTCTTCGAATTACTACCTATTAGACGTAAAAGAAAAAATGGAACCCTATTTTTTTTACATCTCTATAATATTCTGAAGCAGAATCCATTGCTAAATCAATTTTAACAAACAAAAAACACGAAATTACTAATCGCCCTAGACTAATTATTTTATTAAACAAATTATTTCTGCATTTCACTTTAGTTGTCATGTCCCGTTTCTTTGTTTGTGGGGCGAGGAATAAACCCCCGTCACGGCCGTCCATTCAGGTAAGGCCTCAGGTTCTCCCCCACACGCGTCAAAGAGATAATCCCGCCAGGTTCGGCTTAAATGCCTCGGAGTTAAAAGCGCGTTCGGTTATTCGTCACCCTGAGGTCTTCACCATTTATATACAGTATCTGTGCAGTGTCTGTCTTGTCTTCTCACTGAACTACTCCCTCAAACTTTTGTGAAATCGTACCAAACTTCTGGTATGCACCTATCTCTCCCGTGTATATGTCCGAAGGGTATTTTTTTTGTTGAAAAAAATTGAATTTTATTTTTTAATATATATATTTTTCAACTTTAGTCTTCAACTTCAATTGTTTATAAAATGTAATCTAACGTATATTACAAACACATTTGTGCAAAATGTTTGTATTATGATTGTTGTAAACCATGACAAAACAACAACTCAGGAACAGTCATCAATCTACAGACTTGGCATTTAATATGGAATTTTTTTTTTTTTCTTGACTTGGGTGTACTTTCTGAACACAGTATATCAATCTGGTGAGTTTCTTTTACGCTTCGGTGATTTCTTTGTTGAAAGAACCATGTCACTGATTGTCTGTCGCAGCAAGAAGTCAATAACAGGATTATATCACAGGTGGCAGGACAAAATGTACGGACAGGTACATTTGACGATTGGCTTCACAATCGGGTATATAAGGGTTGTTGCGTTCTGTATTAGTGGAAAACAACTGCTGCATGTCTACAAAAGTTATTGCCGCTTCCCCTGGAGATGGTCCGTCAACTCGACAATGCTGTTTGTCATTTAGTGGTGGCTTTACGAAATTCCGGCATGAAACAGCGTGCTATTGCTTGGCAGTATGGCATCACTCAAGGTCAGATGTCAAAGATCCTGAATCGAAATGCTCAGAGGGGTGTCCCTACTCCAATACCGAGGCCAGGACGTCCCCGCAGAACCACAAGGAGGAATGATCGCCAGCTGCACCGGTGAGTCCGCAATGGCCGTACCAAGTCAGCTAATCGGATTAGGGCTGAGTTTTTGTTTTTTTTTGTATACTGAATCGAGGCTCGTGAAAGAGCTAACATTTATTTCACAAACAAATCAACCAGACAAACAAAATATACAAAAAGAGGGAGCGGAAGACAAGATGGGGAGACAAGGGGAAGCACACAACCACAACATTTGAGAGCAGGGAGAAGTGTGGGAGGGAGAGGGCTTGGGGACAGGAGGCGTGGGAAGGGGGGGGGGGGGGTGGGAGAAGTATAAAACACAAGGGGACCGAAATTAGCGGGGGTAGAAAAGATCAAGGTTTTGGATGGGGGAGGATAAGAGATGGTGGTGAACAGCTGTTTTAAAGACCTGGAGGGTGGAGTGGGATTGAAGAGAGTGAGGGAGTTTGTTCCAGAGGCGGGAGAAAAGAGGAATGAAGGAGTGAAGGTGAGCAGAAAGTCTTGATTTTGGCAGTTTAACCATAAGAGGGTTGCAGGCAGATCTTGTGCGACCTGTAGGAATATTTGGGGGACAGAGCCCAGAGAGAGCTGGGGGGGCAAGGCCAGAGAGGAGTCGGTAGAAGACGGAAAGACCACCAACCTGCCTGCGGTGAGTGAGTGAAAGGACCTTGGAGTTAGCGTCATCGCGGGAGATTCCAATGATTCTGAACGCTTTGGTTTCAACAGCGTGAAGACGGGCTAGGTGTGAGGCAGGAGCACCAGACCAGAGGGGAGAGCAGTATTCTATAGACCTGCGGATGAAAGCCTTGCATGTGGTGAGGAGCTCAGGTGTGCCAAGGAAGGACTTCGCACGACGGAGGATGCCCAGTCGGCGACTGGCTTTGGAGGCCAGATTTGAAATGTGCTTTTCCCAGGAAAGATCATGGCAAATAGTGAGACCCAAAAGCTTGAGTGACAGAACTTCTTGGAGAGGATTATTCAGAAAGTGGATGGGAGGGTTTTCCAGTCGGTCTTTTCGGAGAGACATCGTAAGAGTGTGAGATTTATCAGGATTGAAAGACATGTTCCATTTGTTTGCCCAGTCTGTGATTTTGTCCAGGTCTGCAGAGAGTGAGGAGGCTGCAGACTGCCGATCTGAGGGATGAGGAATGGAGCGACAGAGAGTAGAGTCGTCAGCAAAGAGATAGAGAGGATTTTCAAGAGAGTCAGAGAGATCATTGATGAAGACCAGAAAAAGCACAGGGCCCAGAACACTACCTTGGGGAACTCCAGCCTGAACAGGAAGAGGAGATGAGAGAAACCCATTCAGGGCCACACGTTGACTACGACCAGAGAGGAAGTCCGCCAGCCATGCGTGGAGATTTCCATGGATACCAAAGGAGGAGAGTTTGGTGAGCAGAGCAGGGTGCCAGACCGTATCGAAGGCACGT
Source organism: Myxine glutinosa (assembly GCF_964187855.1). Lineage (NCBI taxonomy): Eukaryota > Metazoa > Chordata > Myxini > Myxiniformes > Myxinidae > Myxine > Myxine glutinosa. The sequence goes on from NC_136262.1 coordinate 163,843,445, forward strand.
GAAATTTCAAGGGAGACGGCTCTAATTTCCTGTTTGGCGTTGAGGACCTCCATCCATTGTTGAGAAAGCAGAAGCAGCATGTCCAGAGTAGCGTGACCAGGTCTGAAAGCAAATTGATGATCAGAGATCAAGCCATTGGAGAAGAGGAAAGATTTCATATCTGAAGCAATGATGGATTCCATGACTTTGCTGATAATTGGGAAAAGGCTGATTGGTCTGTAGTTGCTGGGATCTGTTTTTGCACCTTTTTTGTGCAAAGCGGTGATGTTGGCTGATTTCCAAGCAGATGGCAGATGACCTTGAGCAAAAGAGAGGGTGAAGAGAACAGAAAGAGGGAGTGAAAGAGCGGAAGCACATGATTTTAGGACCCGTGGGCTGATGCCGTCAGGACCAGTTGCAGAATCAGAGTCGAGGGTTGACAGAAACTTTTCCACCTTGTCAGGAGGAAAGGACACAGAGTCCAGGAGCAGCTGGGTATGACTGGGTACGGTGGGTACAGAGAGGGATGGGTTTGGGACACAAGATTTAGAGGCAAACACAGAGTTGAGGCATTCAGCTTTTTCACGTGCGGAGTCAGCCGTTAAGCCATTTGAGGTGAGGGAGGGGAAGGAGGGGGAACAAACACCAGAAACAGATTTGACCAGACGCCACCAGGATTTGGAAGAGGGAGACAGATAAGAGAGTTCGGTCTTGAGAATGGTGAGATATTGTTTCCTGGCTCTCCTGAGGGTGGACACACACTTGTTTCGGGCTTTGTGAAAGGAAATGAGATTTCCTTCTGTTGGATTTGCTTTCCAGGAGACGAAAGCAAGTTGTTTCAGGGCAACAGCCTCACCACAAGATTCCATGTACCATGGACGGGAGGAAGGGTATGACAACTGAAGATGAGATGGGATAAATCTGTGCATGAGAGAGAGCAATTTACTTTGAAAGAATTCCCAGGATGAGTTGATGTCAGAGGCGGTAGAGATGGGAGACCAGTCCAGATGATTGATGGCTGCTTGAAGACCGTGCCAGTTGGCCTGAGTGAAATGCCAGACTCGTCGACGCTGAGGAGGCTCTCTGAGAATGGTCAGAGAGATGTCCACTTTGACAAGCACATGATCAGATGAGCCGATTGGAGCAGAAGAAGAGCAACAGACATTTTCAGGGAAGTTTGTCATAACCAAATCCAGAAGAGAAGATGCTCCGTTGACTGAGATCCGGGTCGGGAAATTGACAGATTGTGTCAGTCCCAGTGAGTCGCAGAAGTCCTTTGCTGAAGAGCCATGGCTGGTGAGAGAGGTACCCACACCCAGCCAACTGGCATGGTGACAATTGAAATCACCACATATGAGGAAGAGAGAGTTGGGATGGGTAGATAGAAGTTGGTCCATATTATCAGACAGCGAGATGTAGATGGAGTCATCGCTGTTTGGTGGACGGTACAACACACATATGAACAAAAGGTGGGAGCGAAGGGGAAGCCGTAGCCAAAGGTATTCCTGGGGGTGAGGTGGAGAGAGGGCAGTGGAGGCAGCAACTGACAAATGTGCCTGTATCCAGAAGGCTAGTCAACCAACGACTGGTTCAAGCAAGCTATCATGCCAGGCGTCCCCTGAGAAAGCCACGTTTGATCAGACAACACCGCCAGTGCCGATTGCAGTGGGCCAGAGAGCACCGTCAATGGCAGCCAGGACACTGGAATCACGTGATCTTCAGTGACGAGTCTAGATTTCTGGTCTATCGTCAAGATAGCCGCGTCCGAGTGCACAGACAAGTGCATGAAGCCTACAACGAAGATTGCAAAGTGCCAAGAGTCCAAGCTGGAGGTGGTGTGGTGACCGTTTGGGCTGCTTTTCATACAGGGGGAAAACTGACCTGGTTGTTCTGAATGGAAACCTGAACCAGTTCAAGCACAGGGCCATTCTGGAAGAAACATTGCTTCCATTTGTTCGAGCAGCCTTTCGAGGAAACTTTGTCTTCCAAGATGACAATGTACGGCCTCATCGTGCTCGCATGATCCAACACTTTCTTGCTGATCATGGTGTAGAGCATATGGAGTGGCCTGCCATGTCCCCGGATATGAATCCGATAGAGAACTTGTGGGCAGAATTAACGTGTCAAATCGACAAGTTGGACCACCAGCCTACCTCTGTGGGTGAATTGCAACAGGCTATTGTAACTGCATGGCAAGCGATTCCTGTCCAAACCTTGGCAAATCTCGTGAACAGCATGCCTCAACGTGTACGTGCTCTCCTGAATGCTCGTGGGGGTTACACGAAGTACTGAACTGTAATTTTACTGTCTGTAATCCCAGTCGTAATTTAACTTTTGTTTTTGTTAAAAAATTATTTGGCTAATGTGCAAAATAAAGAGATACTTCTGGAAAACGCACATAAGTTTAACACAGTACTGTCCGTGAATTGAGTTCGATATCAGTTTACATCACTTTCAAGGATCAATTTATTTGCTTCAAAATGTCAAATGTGGTTTTTGTTTCTTTTAAAGGTCACATTAACAAAATCTAGAATAATTTCAACATAATTCCAATGAACTTTTGGTTCTAAGTCATCTTGAAAAGTAAGTTCACCCCCACAATAAAAATATACCATATTAAATGCCAAGTCTGTATATATCTACATATCTGGGCAGTGTCTGTGTTGTCACTGAACTACTCCTTCAAACTTTTGTTTCCGTGATTGTGAAGTGTTTTTAATAATGTTGTTCTGAGGTGTTTTGAATTGCATAGTGGTGAGGTGTTTTAATAACGTTGTTGGTGAGGTGTTGAGGTGAGGTGAGGGGAGGTTGAGGTTAAGGTGAGGTGTTTTGAATCACGTGGTAGTGAGCTGTTTTGAATCACGTGGTGGTGAGGTGTTTTGAATTACGTGGAGCTGAGGTGTTTTGAATTACGTGGTAGAGAGGTGTTTTGAATTACTTGGTGGTGAGGTGTTTTTCAATTATATGGTGGTGAGGTGTTTTGAATTACGTGGTGGTGAGGTGTTTTGAATTACATGGTGGTGAGGTGTTTTGAATTACATGGTGGTGAGGTGTTTTGAATTACGTGGTGGTGAGGTGTTTTTCAATTATATGGTGGTGAGGTGTTTTGAATTACGTGGTGGTGAGGTGTTTTGAATTACATGGTGGTGAGGTGTTTTGAATTACATGGTGGTGAGGTGTTTTGAATTACGTGGTGGTGAGGTGTTTTGAATTACATGGTGGTGAGGTGTTTTGAATTACATGGTGGTGAGGTGTTTTGAATTACGTGGTGGTGTGGTGTTTTGAATCACGTGGTGGTGAGGTGTTTCGAATTACATGGTGGTGAGGTGTTTTGAATTACATGATGGTGACGTGTTTTGGATCACATGGTGGTGAGATGTTTTGAATCACATGGTGGTGAGGTGTTTTGAATTACGTAGTGGTGAGGTGTTTTAATGATGTTGTTGGTGAGGTGTTGAGGTGAGGTAAGTGGTGGTTGAGGTTGAGGTTAGGTGTTTTGAATCACGTGGTAGTGAGCTGTTTTGAATCACATGGTGGTGAGGTGTATTGAATTACGTGGTGCAAAGGTGTTTTGAATTACGTGGTGGTGAGGTGTTTTGAATTACGTGGTGGTGAGGTGTTTTGAATCATGTGGTGGTGAGGTGTTTCGAATTACATCGTGGTGAGGTGTTTTGAATTATGCAGTGGTGAGGTGTTTTAATAACGTTGTTGGTGAGGTGTTGAGGTGAGGGTTGGTTGAGGTTGAGGTGAGGTGTTTTGAATCATGTGGTCATGAGCCGTTTTGAATTACTTGGTGGTAAGGTGCTTTGAATTACATGGTGGTGAGGTGTTTGTATACATGAATACATATATATATATATATATATATATATATATATATATATATATATATATATATATATATATATATATATATATAGTCACGTGAAAAAGTAAGTACACCCCATGTAAGGTTTGGACTTTTTGAACATATTTCAACATCCAGCTATTTGATCTTCATTTCAACAATATTGATAGATAAAGGTGATATAATATAACAAATATCATGAAACATTTACATTTTGTAGTCCATTGTATAATTTAAATAAACATGAATCCAAATTTCGCATGTGGAAAAAGTAAGTACACCCTTGGCTCTCATAGGTAGTATTGCCCCCTTTGGCAGAAACAACCTCAAGTAGGCATTTCTTTTAACTGTCTACCAGTCTCTGACATCGACTGGGAGAAATTTTTGCCCACTGCTCCATGCAGAATTCTTTCAGCTTTTTTTTTTTTTTTTTGGTATACAGAGTCAAGGCTTGTGAAAGAGCTAACATTTATCAAACAAACAAATCAAACAAACAAGCAAACAAAGTATATAAAAGGGGGAGCGGTCGACAAGATGGGGAGAGAAGGGGAGGAAGCACACAAACACAACATTTGAGAGCAGGGACATCGGGAGATGTGTGGGAGGGAGAGGGCCTGGGGGAGGCAGGATAGGTATAAAACGCAAGGACACCAAGGACTTCCAGGAAAGAAGTCAAAAGTCACCTCAAAAAAGTGGATTTGGGGTGAAATTAGCGGGGGTAGAAAAGATCAAGGTTTTAGATTGGGGAAGATAAGAGATGGTGGTGAACAGCCGTTTTAAAGACCTGGAGGGAGGAGTGGGATTGAAGAGAGTGAAAGAGTTTGTTCCAGAGGCGGGAGAAAAGAGGAATGAAGGAGTGAAGGTGAGCAGAGAGTTTTGATTTTGGCAGTTTAACCATAAGAGGGTTGCAGGCAGATCTTGTGCGACCTGTAGGAATATTTGGGGGACAGAGCCCAGAGAGAGCTGGGGGAGCAAGGCCGGAGAGGAGTCGGTAGAAGACGGAAAGACCACCAACCTGCCTGCAGTGAGTAAGTGAAAGGCCCTCGGAGATAGCGTCATCGCGGGAGATTCCAATGATTCTGAACGCTTTGGTTTCAACAGCGTGAAGACGAGCTAGGTGTGAGGCAGGAGCACCAGCCCAGAGGGGAGAGCAGTACTCCATTGAGCTGCGGATGAAAGCCTTGTATGTGGTGAGGAGCTCAGGTGTGCCAAGGAAGGACTTCGCACGACGGAGGATGCCCAGTCGGCGACTGGCTTTGGAGGCCAGCTTGGAAATGTGGTTTTCCCAGGAAAGATCATGGCAGATAGTGAGACCCAAAAGCTTGAGTGACAGAACTTCTTGGAGAGGATTATTCAGAAAGTGGATGGGAGGGTTGTCCAGTCGGTCTTTTCGGAGAGACATCGTAAGAGTGTGAGATTTGTCAGGATTGAAAGACATGTTCCACTTGTTTTCCCTGTCTGTGATTTTGTCCAGGTCTGCAGAGAGTGAGGAGGCTGCAGACTGCCGATCTGAGGGATGAGGAATGGAGCGGCAGAGAGTGGAGTCATCAGCAAAGAGATAGAGAGGATTTTCAAGAGAGTCAGAGAGATCATTGATGAAGACCAGAAAAAGCACAGGGCCCAGAACACTGCCTTGGGGAACTCCAGCCTGAACAGGAAGAGGAGATGAGAGAAACCCATTCAGGGCCACACATTGACTACGACTATAGAGGAAGTCTGCTGTGCGGTGTTTGAGGGGTTTCTTGCATGCACAGCTCGTTTCAAATCCACCCACAACATCTCGATGGGATTTAGATCCGGGCTTTGACTTGGCCATTCCAGAACCTTCCATTTCTTTCTTTTGAGCCATTCCTTGGTGAATTTACTGGTATGTTTAGGGTCATTGTCATGTTGCAAGGTCCACCTTCGGTTGAGCTTCAACATTCCAACAGATGGCCTCACATTATCCTCAAGCACCCTCCAGTACAATGAAGAATTCATAGTGGATTCTATGATGGTGATCTGCCCAGGCTCTGATGCAGCAAAGCTGCCCCAAACCATAATATTTCCACCACCATGCTTTACAGTTGGTATCAGGTTCTTGTGGTCAAATGCTGTCTTTGGTTTTCGCCAAACATGTCTTCTGGTACTTTGGCCAAATAGCTCTACCTTTGACTCATCTGTCCAGAGCACATTGTTCCAGAAGTGCTGGTCTTTGCCTAGGTGTTCATTGGCAAACTTTAGTCTTGCCCTGTTGTTCTTTCTGGACAGCAAAGGTTTCCTCCTGGCACACCACCCATGTCGATCAAATTTGTGCAGCCACTTTCTAATCGTAGACTAGTGCACTTTGACATCAACAGTGGCAAGAGCTACCTATAGGTACCGTGATGACATTCTGGGGGTTCATAGAGACTTCTTTCAGCATCCTGCGGAGTGCTCTCGGGCTGAACTTGCTGGGCGGCCTGGCCTGAACAAGTTGGCAGTTGTTTGGAATCTTCTACACTTGTAGATGATCTTCCGTACAGTCGAGTGATTGATTTCAAATTGTTTGGAGATCTTTTTAAATCCCTTCCCAGACTCGTAGGCATCTATAATCTTCTTTCTGAAGGCCCCAGAGAGCTCTTTGGATCTAGGCATGGTGACGCTGCACACTTCAACAACAAAGAGCAAACCAAACTAAATGTCTGAGGTTTAAATAAGACAGGTTCCTCCAAGATCCTCTCCAACGATGTTCTAATCATTTGCACCTGAGCTGGTGCACCTGATTCTAATTTTAGGTATTTGAAGTAGTGATAAATGTAGGGGTGTACTTACTTATTCCACATGCGAAATTTGCATTTATGTTTTTTTAAATAATGCAATGGACTACAAAATGTAAATGTTTCATGATATTTGTTTAATTATATCACCTTTAGCTGTCAATATTGTTGAAATGAAGATCAAATAGCTGTATGTTGAAATATGTTGAAAAAGTCAAAACTTTACATGGGGTGTACCTACTTTTTCACGTGACTGTATATATATATATATATATATATATATTGTTATGGTTTTGAGTTTGTACAGTGAGTTTAATAAAGGTTAAAATTTCCCCCTCATAGTTAGTCACACAAGCTACATGTAGCCTCGCGATAGTATAGTTATGTCTTAGTATTTATAAGCTTAGACCTTTTCCTATGTTAGTTCTGTGTTGAGTAGAGCCAGGAGAATAGGCCCTACTTCCACCGACTTTCCAGCTACCCTAGCCTCATGCCCCTTTGCGCTAACTTGGGTTCATTTTGGGCGAGTTAACACGAGGCAGGCTAGGAAGGTCAGGAGGACCGAGGCGGAGCGGCAGAAGCGCTGATGGTAAGCACGAGCCGCCAATCAGGGCTCAGAGGTGGTGGCGGCGGCGTGGCGTCATAGGGCATGCTAAGAAGGTTTGAGCGGGTGCCAGAAGGTTCGGGGGGGGGGGGGCGTAGCTATAAAAACCTGCTGAACCCTCGAAAGGACTCGCGCAAAAAGGATTGGTGAAAGGACTCGCGCAAAAAGGATTGGTGAAAGGACTCACGTAAAAAGGATTGGTGAAAGGACTCGGCGTGAAAAGGACTGAAGCGGAGGACTCGCAGATGAACGAAGAACCCGATAGGACTGCTGCCTGAAAGGACTCGCGAGCGAAGGACTGCTACCTGATAGGACTCGATGCAAAGAACTAGCGCGGAAAGACTTGGTGAGCAAAGACCTCACGCGCACTGACCAACCAGCTGGGAGGATCGAGGAAGAGGAGTTGTGAGCGTCCGAGAGCTGTACAATATATGTGGCGAAGCCGACACGCATGAACTGAAAGACGCGCTTTTATGAGCGATGCTCGATTGAGTTTTAGGCCGATCGCTATACAGTGCATTTTAAGACGCGCAAGTGAGGAAAACGGCTATGTAATCGCCAGCCACGCTGAAAGTCCCGCCCTTTGCCGTTCCACCTCGTTCTCTGCCTTGTTCAGGAGACACGCTACGAGGTTCCTGCCATCGCCTGCTGCTATCTTCGCGGGACGTACTGGGGCCGTGGAGAGCCGGATGGGGGCCGTCTCTGGACGACCACGTCGACGCGTTGGCTGAACCTCTACCCATCTGCAATTCCCTGTGTGAGTGTGACGGGCCCGAGTCCAGGGGATAAGATAAGATTGACTAAGGCTGCTCTGTGTCTCTGTGTCCACGACCATTGTACATACGTGTGGGAATAATTAAACCTGTGTTCTTCCTTTCTTCCATTCGATCATTCCTGTGGTTTATTCATTGGCTGAGCGTGGTATGAATAGAACCGCTCAAATCGAGTTCCATAAACTAAGACTGCATGGACCACGTGGTACTCAAACCGCTCGGCATACTCAAACCACACGTGGCTCGTGCGAGGCTTGCTTCCTCGCTTCCAGGGCAGCGCGGGGAATTAGGTACGAGCGAGAAGTGGTCCCGCGACCCTACTCCGCGTTTGTCCGGAAGGGACGTATCAAGCCTCGGTTCCGCCAAGCCCAGCAAGAATAAGGGGATTAATCCCCCCTTGGTAAGGGGAAGAATGGCGGCATAGAACCGTAACAATATATATATAAATGTATATATATATGTATTGTTACGGATCTCAGAGACGGCACTCCCCTTAGCAAGGGTGGTTAATCCCCTTGGCCTGTTAAGCTGGCCGTCTCTGGTCCTGGTACTTCTAACGCTCTTTTGCGGGATGGAATTGATCAGGGTTATTGGTCAAGGTGTTCTCCCGAATACCTTTACCAATCCCTCCGCAAAACAGGGAGACAAGTACCGCTCGAACCACGGACAAGATGGTATTTGCTGAGCGGTTTAGCAATCCGCAGCCCGAGCCATTAACAAAGGACTAAACCCGATTCCGAGCGTTGGCCAAATCGTGCCACAGGTACTCAATTTGAGACAGGACGAAAGCGATCGGGGGAAAGAAGAAACCAAAGGTAAGAAATAACAGGTATTTATTAATTTTTTGCAAAACCAAAGAAACCAAAGAACAAACGAAAGTAATATACAGAAGAAGAAGACACAGGGCAAACCTTAAAACAATCTTATATTATTCCCCAGGACAACAAGCAGGACGGACAAACAGACTTACACGACAAGGGAATAGGAGGCAGGAACGACTGGAAGAAGGGATGAGAAGGCCCAGGCAGACGGCAGGCGTCGAGGTCCGGCTCAAGGAGTCGACTCGCGTCGTGGCGGGAAACCCTGGCAGGCAGCGAGCGCGTATCGTTCACCACGAGCGGACGTTGCATACAGCGATGGGATTGGGATGCTCCGTCTTCTTACGCGTCTCTCCCTTGTTCATTCCTCATTCATCTCCCAACCGTGCCTTCTCACCGACTCTGGATCATGTATCTCTCTGCGTTCTTCGTCCCACTTGTAAAAAGGCTTCGCTCCCGCGCTTATATTACGCGTGTTGCAAATCAATGCGCGCTTCATGGAGTCATGCCCGCGATGGTACCTCGCCAGCCCTGGTTGGTCGGTAGGGGCTCGCTCGCCCCGCCTCGGGTGGTGCGTCGGCGTGCCACGCCCGTGATCTGGCGGCTCCTCCCCCTTCTTCTCCGAGATGAAGCACATGGGCAATGGCGTCTTGTGGGGAGATAGCAAACCACTCGCACCACTTTTGAAGGGAACTTTGGAGCCTACTCTTATTCCATTAATGCAACGCAGATTCAACTACTGGGAACAGATCCTTAACTGAAACACATAATAATGAAATAACTATGAAGAGGTCCTATGGTTCGCTACATGTTGTTCATGGACTAACTAGGGTGCGATCTTTAACAAGTCAATTGATGGGAATATTTACAGGGGGACATTTATAAGGGATGCATTTACTAAAATTTACTAGTGAAGGTTCTAAAAACCGTAACACAGCACCCGTTTTTCCTCTAGGGTCGTCTCGACCCGAACTAACTTTACTTATTGTGACACTCAGGTGTAGTAGCCCTCTACTATTAACCTTACCCTTGAGTGCGACAGTTTTAAAACAACTACGTATGTCCCGCCTGTTACGTTGCATCCTACTTAACAGACTCATGCCCACAGGATAACCGAATTACGGAATTGTTTGCAAACTACACATAAAGCCGGTGGGGAGCATTATTTACAAAACACTAATTTGTATTTACACTGCAACCCAGGACCTGTCATTTTGGGAGACAAAAAGAAAAGATCTGCAAAAGAGGAAGAGCATGCACTGCACTGCACCGATACACCATACTCAAGTGCCCGGGGATGCACAATTTATATTGCAGTGCACCCCCGAGCACAAGAGCATCACAAAGCACCAAAGGACCATCAGCACAAATAAGCACCACAAAAACACCAAAGCACCATCCAGTGCTCATTGCACACATTTCAAATAAAAAGCAAACAAACTGTTGACCGGTTCTTCTGGTTTCTGCTCCCCCCTGCTCTGCTGGCCGATGTTTCTTCCTGGTGTTGTCCTTTCTTGTGGCTTGCTGCCTATTTGACAATAATAAAAAGGCACAAAACGCGTCCATTTTTATTTAGGGCCCACAGGGGCCAACTATGGGTGGTCCACCTGTAGGGCAAAAGGGGCCACCTCACCGTGGTCCGCAAGCCAACTCTTCTCTGGCCATAATGGCTGGTCCCAGCAGAGGGGCCAGGCCCCAATGCGTGGGGTCCATAAGGGTGTGGTGCTTAGCCACAGAAGCGTGTGGTCCATATGGTGGTGCTCGGCTGCAGGTCGTGCAGTCCATAAGGTGGTGTATCGATCCAGGCAGGCTGTGCAGCGGCGGCTCGGGCACACAAATGCGGCTACCTGCACACTCCCCCCCCCCCCCCCCCGGACCCAAAAGAACAAGCCGTGAGTGGGGAAGGAAGGAACAAAGCAAGCATCGGAGCAAGGTCACAAGGGTACACATCCAAACAAGGTAATGCAAGGTGAGGTGTGCATGGGAGCGAGCGGAGAAAGCTCGTCCCTATCGTACGTCACCCCCCCTGTCACCTACTCTACCCTTGCCCTTACCCCGTATTCACAAAACTCTACACATTTACAAATTCGTCACTACTGTCTCGTCTTCCCCATATCTCCCCTAATACCAAATTCGTTATCAATCCCTCTAACCAAATTTGCCATCAATCAATTCATCATCAATCCCTCATAAGGAGGAAGAGATGGAACAAACAAGCACAATGTCACCCCCACGTCATGATTCATCTCACCATTCCAAAACATTTGCACAAAAAAAAACAACTACCATGGTGTGGAGTCATGTCATCACCCCAGGTGAGTGGCTGTAGATGGTGCGAAGAGAATTCAATCCGAACTATACTACCAAATGACTTTAACATTTTTACTCTACCCGGGGTCTTTCCCTGCAAAACCATTGGCCACTTTACTCTATGCGGTTCTAAAAACCAAACTCCCATTGACCAAACTGTGGTGCTCACCAATTTGGGGTCTCACTCCCCTGATTCAACTCCCTGTGCCTTCACACAATTTCCCCGTTGGGTCGTGTGGCTCACCAGCAGGTCTACTCACCTGCACACCTCCGCCACTGTAGTTGCCTCCGAGCTTACCTGCTCCTTGCCCTACCCTATCTACCTGGGGAAGGCCCTCTGGCGCTCTCCCCACTCGGTGCCCTCTCTGGCACTGGGCTACCCGGGTCCGTCCTCTGGATCCTCGGGCCCCACTGAACAACTCTACTGGCTCCCAGACCCCACCTGCGGCCGCACCTGGCCGACATCCTAACAGTGGCGGAGTGCCCATTTAACCACACACACACTAACAGGCCAGACACCCAGCCATTTCCACTTCACTAATGCACCCATCCAACCACCATTCTACCACATGCACCACAGATGCCAATATCCACCACAATTTACCTATACCCTCTACCTACTCTTAAACTACCCTCCCCGGGTATTCGTGAAAGGGGTCCATCTTCCCCATCCACTCCTTTCGCACCAACCACTCCACTCCACATATTCCACACCACTCACTCCACACCATCCATTCCATACTCCATACCATCTATTCCATACTCCATTCCATACTCCATTCACTCCATTCTCCATTCCAGCTATTCCACACAACCATTCTCCATACACCTGTGCTTCACCTGCACACCTGTGCCCACACACCTGGGGCTCACACACACCTGGTGGCTCCTGCACCCATCTTTCCTCCAGGACCATTCGCTCAATACAACTCACACTCGCACTTTTCACAATACGCTGCTCAATCACCTCCTTCACACCCACTGCATCGTCCACGAGCATTGCCTCTCAATTCCTCATTTCAATATGCTCACCAGCAAGAACTTCCATACGCAATGCCTCATTCAATAAACCACACCACAAACACACTGCATCATCTGATCTACCTGGTTTTCCCTCTAACTTAGTGCTTCCCGTCTTCCCTTATACTATTGCACATCCCACGTCATTATCATCCAACTACTCTACTCTACGTCCCCACTACCTTTACAATGTCACTACTTAATTATACAGTTACCTATGGTCATCTTTCTAAATTCCATCATTTTATCCTAACCCTCCCAGGCTAGTTTGCACAGCCAAAACCCCATAACTATTGCTCATGTGCCCGGTGGATGTGAGGGATGGTGGATTTACCATCCCTCTACATCGGGCATCTCCCATTATCAATTTTTGCCCATCCAATTTTTGCCAATCCAATTTGCCAATCATTTTTCCCCATCAAATTTGCCAATCCAATTTGCCAATCATATTCCCTATCCCTACCATCGTCCATTAAACTACGAGCCTCGGTGCGGGAAATTACTTTCTCAAAGCGCGGCTTCGCAAAGCCGAGCAATGAATGCGGGTGGTTTGTCTACTGCGGTTGGATCCGTCCAGCATTCGGTTCAGGGGAGGAGGTTTGGTTGGGCCAAGGTTCAAAGCACCATCCCGGCATGGGGCCTTTCGCTCCCATGCGCGTTGGGCCAACCTTGCCCGGCCGGAACGCCGCAACCACAAGGGGGCGCCATTCCGATCCCTCCTACCTTCCCTCGAACCGGGCCGGTCGCCTTGCCCGGCAAAGCGCGGACTCGACCGTGCGGGACGGGGCCCGGCCCGGATCGTGCGCGGCGCTCCGAACAGGAGCCACGCGGCACCGATCCCCGCCGGCTCCTGCAATACACACAGCCCGGCACGGACCGAGAGCTCGCGTCAGTTAAACATCGGTCTAACCGCTATCCCGTTTAATGTCGACGCTCCCCGTACATGCTCACACCACTCGTTCCGTTCGTTACTCATACATCCCATACTCTCCATCAATTCCACCACCGCACTCTCTGTTACACACCACTCGCTGTCCGCACACTCCATAACACACCTTGGCACACACTCGTCATTCGCACACTTCTCGCATGCACTCTCCCCCGTTACGTACTCCGTAACACTCACCATGGGTGTGCACTCCTGCACATACCCACTCACGCGCTCCGATGTGCCCTCCCGCACACGCGCCACAACCAACCCAGGTGTGCGTTCTCGCACACTCTCTCCATCCATATCACTCTCCGTGTCACTCTCATCACACATACACTCCGACGTGCATTCTCGCTCGCACTCGGTATCACTCCCATACTCTGTCGTGCACTCTCCCTTGCACCCGGTATCACACTCGCGCTCCGACGCCATTCGTACACATGCGCCGTTCACCTCACCACCGTTTCCTCACACGCGCGCCATTGCCATCCATAACGCGCACCACGGACCTTTTACGAGCGCCCGGGTTACGCCTCAATCCCAAGCACACGAAAATTATTTTTGCGCGAAACACCTTCCTGCAAAACCTCTTAGCACCATACACAGCCCGACTCACTTTCAGGGTTCTTCTTCTTCGCTCCAACACCTGCAAACTTTCATTTGGGTTATTAAGCACAGCATCATGATGTGAGCACGGACTTTGTGCAATTTCCATTCCTTCATCAGGCGAGTGCTCTTCTACGTCTGCGGTCTCTCCAATTCCAATTTCCACCACTATTGGTTCGATTGATTCGATTTGAATTTCTTTTCTCTTTCCTTCGACGACCGCTGGTCCGAATAAAATTTCCTTTTCTACCTCGGCGGTCGCCGGCTTCCCCATACCCTGGGTCGCGATCTCTATACCCGTCCAGTTACCTGCGCCTTGCTCCAACTTGCTGCTCCCACGCTCCTCGACTCGCGTTACCTCATCACATACCCCCGCAACCCTTTCGCTCAACCCGCGGCTAACCTCCCTTTCCACCCGCTGTACCTCATACCTGGCCTTGTCCCTCGCCAGTCCCTCATTTACTTCTTTGGCTTGGGCAGTTATGTCCTCCAATTGGTTTCCCATCCCTTCAATTTTATTACTCAATTTTTTAAGACTGTCATTCTCCCGTTTCATTTCCGCCATGAATTGGACCATTAAGGCCCGCATTTCACCCACCCCTATTGGTGCCACGGGCGCAGCCCTCGTCGCCACCATGTGCGAGGCGCCGCCATCTTGTGTGCCTGCAACCCCCGCTACCGCACCCTCATTGCTCTCCTCCTCCCTGGGGTCCTGGATTGCCTCTAACCCCTCTTCTACCTCCCCTACTGGCATCCGATCGCCTTGATCATCCATGGCACGACTCAATTTGGATGTTATAATAATAAATTTCGGCCGCTCGTAATTTCGACCAAATTTTTAGATGTTTAAAAAAAATTGGTTCGGGTCTCAAATCCCAACTCCTCGACACCAATTGTTACGGATCTCAGAGACGGAACTCCCCTTAGCAAGGGGGGGTTAATCCCCTTGGCCTGTTAAGCTGGCCGTCTCTGGTCCTGGTACTTGTAACGCTCTTTTGTGGGGTGGAATTGATCAGGGTTATTGGTCAAGGTGTTCTCCCGAATACCTTTACCAATCCCTCTGCAAAACAGGGAGACAAGTACCGCTCGAACCACGGACAAGATGGTATTTGCCGAGCGGTTTAGCAATCCGCAGCCCGAGCCATTAACAAAGGACTAAACCCGATTCCGAGCGTTGGCCAAATCGTGCCACAGGTACTCAATTGGAGACAGGACGAAAGCGATCGGGGGAAAGAAGAAACCAAAGGTAAGAAATAACAGGTATTTATTAATTATTTACAAAACCAAAGAAACCAAAGAAGAAACGAAAGTAATATACAGAAGAAGAAGACACAGGGAAAACCTTACAACAATCTTATATTATTCCCCAGGACAACAAGCAGGACGGACAAATAGACTTACACGACAAGGGAATAGCAGGCAGGAACGACTGGAAGAAGGGATGAGAAGGCCCAGGCAGACGGCAGGCATCGAGGTCCGGCTCCAGGAGTCGACTCGCGTCGTGGCGGGAAACCCTGGCAGGCAGCGAGAGCATATCGTTCACCGAGAGCTGACGTTGCATACAGCGATGGGATTGGGATGCTCCGTCTTCTTACGCGTCTCTCCCTTGTTCATTCCTCGTTCATCTCCCAACCGTGCCTTCTCACCCACTCTGGATCACGTCTCTCTCTGCCTTCTTCGTCCCACTTGTAAAAAGGCTTCGCTCCCGCGCTTATATTACGCGTGTTGCAAATCAATGCGCGCTTCATGGAGCCACGCCCGCGATGGTACCTCGCCAGCCCTGGTTGGTCGGTAGGGGCTCGCTCGCCCCGCCTCGGGTGGTGCGTCGGCATGCCACGCCCATGATCTGGCGGCTCCTCCCCCTTCTTCTCCGAGATGAAGCACATGGGCAATGGTGTCTTGTGGGGAGATAGCAAACCACTCGCACCGCTTTTGAAGGGAACTTTGGAGCCTACTCTTATTTCATTAATGCAACGCAGAATCAACTACTGGGAAAAGATCCTTATCTGAAACACATAATAATGAAATAACTACGAAGAGGTCCTATGGTTCGCTACGTGTTGTTCATGGACTAACGAGGGTGCGATCTTTAACAAGCCAATTGATGGGAATATTTACAGGGTGACATTTATAAGGGATGCATTTACTCAAATTTACTAGTGAAGGTTCTAAAAACCATAACAATAACAATAACAATATATATATACGTATATATATATATATACAGTATAGTTATATATATATATATATATATATATATATATATATATATATATATATATATATATATATATATATTGTTGCGAATATGGAATTTGGCCTCCATATCCGCTTGTAAATATTCCCCTATTTTCTCCAATACTCCCCAACTTTCCCCAATCCCCCATTCCCTAGTCCCATTGCATGTAAATAACAATCAGTAGAGCCGACCTTCCCCTTATTCCCCCATTAAATGTCGTGCCCAGGTCCACCGCACCACACGTAGACAACTTTCGGACATCTTCCTAGTTATTCTTAGTCTATGTCAGTTAAGGCCTCGTCTCCATTAATTATGACTCTTCGTTGCACCAGAATGTGATTATATGGCATCAGTAGTGAGTTTAGGACCTTTCCCATACCTCCTCCCATCTTCTTCCCCGTCTACAACAACAGAGGGGCACGGCGCTGCGCGGGGGGGAGTGTGCGTCCTCCCACCGGCTCGGTTCGCCGCCATCGACAATGCGCTCCAGACGATGCGCTCCAGACCATGCGCTCCACGGGGTTACCACGAAGGGGCTCCTTGTCAGCTCCTCGTCAAGGGCGGAGCCTGGTAAACCCCCCGCACGCACCCAATGAGAAGCAACGTGCCGATTCCACGAGGCGGAGCTAACGAGCCGAGGGCGTGTCACTCCCCGCCGGATATACGCGGCCACGCGCCGGATGTGACGTCAGATTCGCCCCCAGCTGGAGAAAGAAGGACCTGCGAGCGCTGAAACAGATGCGCCTGAGTTTGGAGAGGCCTGAGAAAGACCCGCCTGAGAAAGAACGTCACCTCTGAGCGCTGCGACGAGACCTCCCCGCATCTCTGGACCGAACCGTGTTGATCCTGCCCCGAGCCCAGGTGCACCTGGAGCCATCGCTACCTTGCCTTTCCTAGCCATCAATCCCCGTGTGAGTCAGCTTTGTCCCGTTTATCTGTCGTCTGTTGGGAATAATATAAGATTGTGTCTAAGTGCTTGTCTTTCTATGTTGTACCTCTCGTCCCTGTAATCTGACCTTCCGCACGAATATAATCTCCTCCGGAGGTCTTGAGAACCGTATCCCTGGTGTCTGTCATTATAATTCAGCCGTGTGTCTTCTTTTTCCTTATTGAGCCAGCGTGGCGCGGCTTCGTCAACGTTCGAGTACAATCGGGTAATTTGTGCGGACACGACGGCCATTCCGCTCGGCCCACCTTAACATCAAAGTCGTGTCTGTAACAATTGGTGTCGAGGAGTGAGATTCGGACCCGGGACTAAATTAGTTAGGCCCAAATTTTGGGAGGGAAAATCGGTTCGGAGCGCGTACTGCGCTCGACAAAATCGAGCCGGAGCGCGGTCCCGCGGTTACTGCGCTCGCCGAAATTATAACGAAAAAAAAAAAAAAAAATTTGGATTTGTTTTACGAAACTCGAATTTTGCAAGTCGCGCTATGGCGGATCAAGACGGCTGGGGTCCGGTAGCGGAGAGTGAAGCAGGGTCGGTCCAGGACCAAATTGAGGGACATGAGGGACATGAGGAGAGCGAAACAGCGAGGGTAGCAGGCACGCAAAATGGCGCCTCGCAAGAGCGCGCGGTAGCCGAGCCCGCTGTATCAACGGGCTTTAACATGCAGCCGATTGACATACAGGGGCTCATTGCGCAGCTACAGGCAGCTGTACAGATGAGTATGGGGAGCCAAATCGAGCGATTGGGTGAGCGATTGGAGGGCCAAATGGGGGTAATGGGGAACCGGATGGATGCTCAGGGTGAGCAATTGTGGGTAATGAGGGACGAAGCGAGGGGTACCAGTGAGGGATTAGACAATAATTTTAAGGGATTAGACAATAATTTTAAGGGATTAGACATGAAATTTGGGAAATTAGACGATAGATTAGGGGAAATACAGGAGGGGTTAACGGGGGTAGAAAACAGAATGGCCGCTCAAGAGAATCAAATGGAAGGGATGCAAAAGGGGTTAGAGGGGGTAGAAAATAGAATGGCTGCCCAGGAGAATCAGATAGAGGGAGTGAAAAATGGGTTAGAGGGGTTAGAAAACACCATGGAAGGCAAATTGAGGGACATGAGGGACCAAGCGGAAAGGGAAGTTAACCAAATGGGGCAGCAGATAGAGGGGGTCAGAATGGGGGTAGAAACCAAACTGGATGCTCACAGGGAGGAAATGGAGCAGATGAGGGTGGCATCTGGGCAGGAGATGCAAGTGATGGGAGAGGAGATCAGAAGAGGAGTGAGTGAGGAGGTCGGAGGAGTGCGCGAGGAGGTGAGGCACTGTGAGGAGCACATGGAAAAGGAGGTGAGAAAGGGGACTGTAAAGTTACAAGGGGGGCATAGAGGACCTGACGCAGGAGGTGGAACAGCTGACGGAGGGACAAAAAGGACTAACGGAGCAGGTTCAAAGGAACACTGCAGTATTAGGAGGTTTAAAAGCGACACAAAACGACATAAAAAACGACTTAATAGCGACAAAGAGGGAATGTCAGATAGTACGTGAGGGACTGACAACGAGGTTGGACGAGGTGATAGAGGTAATGGAGACGAAGGACCGGCAGGTGAGGACGCACATGGAAACGGTCAAGGTAGCCTTGGAGGACGAGCTTGAGGAGACGTACCGGGGAATAAAAGAGGTGAGGCACAAATTAGAAGAAGTGGAAGAAGGGGTGAGCGAAATTAAGAAGCGACGGAGAGGGGATAACAAAGAGATAAAAGAGGAGATAAAAGAATTGGTCCAAAGTCTGTGTTTGGATCGTGATGTGCTCGTTAACCGGATGAGGGATTCGCAGGTGATGGAGGAGAAGCGAAGAGGAAGAGGACCTGGTGTAAGTGGTGACCAATATGGTCGTGCGTATGATGCGCCAGGGGATTTAAGAAGCTTGGGGGTCGAGATGGACCCGGGTGTTCGTGAGAGGCCATTGGTGAAGTGTGCGACAGGTCTGGTGTGCGAAAGAGGAGGTGTGCGAGAAAGTCCGACTCTGGGGTGTGTGAGGAAAAAGTGCGGGCCAAGGAGTGAGGGTGTTGGCGAGAGTGAGTCGGTCGTAGCGCGTGTGCGAGGGAGCACATGGAAGCGTGGTGTGGTGAGTGTTACAGAGGGTGTGACGGGAGAGTGTGCGCAAGAGTGTGCGCGAGAAAGGTGTGTGACGGACAGGTGCATGAGGAAAGAGTGCGCTGTCAGAAGTAAGGAAGTGTCCACCTGTGGTGAGTGTTACAGAGGGTGTAACGGGAGAGTGTGCGCGAGAAAGGTGTGTGACGGACAGGTGCACGAGGAAAGAGTGCGCTGTCAAGAGTAAGGGTGAGTGCGCTGTCAGGAATGGAGGTGAAAGTAGTGAGAGTGACAAGGAGCGTGAGTTAGTTGTGACAGGTGAGCGAGGATGTACACCTGGGATGGAAGGATGCACACCTGGAATGGTAGAGCGTGAGTGGGAATGCACGCTGGAGTTGGTGGTGAGGCACGTGGTTGGGTGTGCGAATGAGGGCACACCTGTGATTGTCACAGAGGAGGTGACCGAGGAGGGGGTGCGAAGCGGTGTGTTGGTGAGGTGTGCGACCAACGAATGTGTGCCAAAGTGTTCGGTGGTCAGGTGTGTGACCAAGGCTGTGAGTGGAATGGGTGCGCCTGGGTGTGTAAGGAACGGTACGAGGAGCATGGAAACGGCTGGATGTGTGAGCAAGGAACGGGCTGCGGGGTGTAAGCGTCCAGGTGAAGCATCGACGTTACACAGGTTAGAGGTTAGGTCGACTTTTAGCCGAAGCGGGCCCTCGGTGCGTGCCGGGCTTCGCGTGCCGCGAGAACCAGCGGGGATCCGAGCCACGGCGGGTTCAAAAGGACCGCCGTGCGCGATCCGTGCTGGGCCTCGCTTTGAACGTCCGTGCTCCACTAGGCGGAGCGGGCGGCCCGATAGAAAGAGTCGTCATGGCGACCACTTTTTGTTGAGGAATTCCGGCAGGTCGAGATCGGGACATTGGATGGCTCCGTGCCGAGAAGGTGCGTGGGATCTCGGGCCGGGTAAACCTCCTTCCCTGCACCGAAGGCAGGATGCAGCCAGCCACTGGCAGAGAACAACCAGCATCCATGGCTTGGCTTTACGAAGCCGGGCTTTGGACAGGAATTGGCGCACCGAGAGGCATTAGTGAGTAGACTGGGTGATGAGGTTAGTGTTTTGGACCCAAAATTAGAGAAAAACAAAATTTGATGATTGGCAAGGGATTGGCAGTAGTGATTGGCAGATGATGGGCAGTGATTGGCAAATTTTTAATTTGTTGAAATTTGATGTGCAAAATTGGTAGTGAGAGACCCCCGATGTGGTGGGATGGCAAATCCACCATCCTTCCCATGTGGGGGCAAAGGAGCACTAGATTATGGGGTGTATGGCAGTGAAAACTAGCCCGGGTGGGTTAGGTTATTAGTAGGGATCTAGAAGAGATTGACATTAGGTAACGTTAAGTTTAGTTAGTGACTGATACCTGTAGTGGGGACGCAGGTAGATTAGTGTGGATGATAATGACGTGGGAGCGCAATAGTTTAAAGGGACGACTGGGAAGCGCAAGTTTCAGAAGGGAGTAGTTAGCTGAGATGATGCCGTGTGTGTGAGGATGGAACAGGTGTGATTGCACAGGTGTGCAATTGGACAGGTGTGTGGAGCAGTGTATGAGTAGTGAGTGTGTGGATCAGCGCGAATGCGCTTGGGGAGAGAAGGGTGCAGGTGGCACCAAGTGTGAGAGCACAGGTGTGCAAGTACAGGTGTGTGGAGAGAGTTGGAGTAAGTAGTACGGAGTGGTGTGCATGGTGCGAAGGTGTGGATGGGGGAAGAGTGGACCCCTTTCACGAATACCCGGGGCGGGTAGTGTAAGTGTTAGGTAGAGGGTATAGGTAAGTTGTGGTTGGATATTGGCATTTGTGGTGCGGTTGCAGAATGGTGTTGTGAATGGGTGCATTAGTGTTGTGGAAATGGCGGGGCGTGTAGCCTGTTAGTGTGTGTAGTTGGTTGGGCACTCCACCACTGTGAGGATGTCGGCCAGGTGAGGCCGCAGGTGGGCTCTGGGAGCCGGTAGAGTTGTGGATGGGGCCCGAGGATCCGGAGGACGGACCCGGGTAGCCCAGTGCCAGAGAGGGCACCGAGTGGGGAGAGTGCCAGAGGGCCTTCCCCAGGTAGTTAGGTTAGGGAAAGGAGCAGGTAAGCTCGGAGGCAACTGCAGTGGTGGAGGTGTGCAGGTGGGTAGACCCACTGGGAGAGGTACACGTCGCAGCCCAGAAATTGTGCGAGGGCACCGGGAGATGAATCGGGGGAGTGAGACCCCAAATTGAGAAGCACCACAGTTTGGCCAATGGGAATTGGTTTTTAGAACCCATAGTGTAAGAGGGCCAATGGTTTGGCCGGAGAAAGACCCCGGGTAGTGTAAAGTTGTTAAAGTCATTTAGGAAATAGTTAGGATTAATGAACCTGTCGCACCATACGCAGCCACTTACCTGTGGTGATGATGATGACTCCACACCTGTGTTTTCTTTGTTTTGTTGCAGGAGATGAATCGCTGTGTGGATTTGTGAGACGCATCACGACGTGGATGAGACATTGGGGTGATTCCATCTCTCCCTCCCTAGGAGGGACTGATGATGAATTGGTAATGGCAAATTTTGATGTTGAGTTGGAGATGGCAAATTATGATGAGAGTTGAAAATGGCAAATTTGATTGGTTAGGAGGGAGAGAAGACGAATTTGGTTTATGGGAGGAACGGGGAAGACAGTAGGGATGTTTGTTGATTTGTAAAGTAGATGTTTATGGGTAGTGTTGTGTTTTGTGGATACAGTAAGGGGTAAGGGAGGGGCCATGTAGGTTACCTGGTGGGGGGGGGGGGGGCGTACGATAGGAACGTACCTGTCTCACCTGGTTCCCATGTGCCCCCAGTGTGCATCACCTTACATTGCGTGCACTTTTGCGCCCTTACCACCTTACTCACTTGTCTGCTTCTTTTGTCTCCCACCTCCGAGGATCTGGCTTTGGGGTAGAGAGAGAGGAGAGAGAGGTGCTGGCTGCGCAGTTGTGGGCCTGCACTTTCGCTGTTTGCTGCCGGGATCGATACACCATATGGACCGCAATGTTTGTGGCCACCCACAATGGACCGCAGTTCGTTTGCGGCCAAGCACCACCCGGGGATGGACCTATGGGTCAACGTGGCACCTATGCCATACAGGTGAACCACTTTTAGTTAACACCAAGTGCACCACAAGAAGAGCAAGAGACACCTGCAGGGTTAGGGGTTGTCGAATTTATTTTTATTCCAATGAACAATGGTGACTGCACCGATTGGTGGTGGGGTGGTGCTTTTGATGCTGGGAAAGGGTGCTCTGCACGTTATTAAAGGCCGTCGGCCACAGAGCACTCGTGGGTTGGTGTATCGATGCTGGCAAGCGCGCTCTCTCTATGCATAACATCTGCATGTGTTCCTCCAAAAACAGGTCCTGGATCGTAGTGTAGATATCAGCGTAATCTTGTAAATAATGCTCCCTACCGGCTGTATGTTTAGTTTGAGAATTCTTTCCGGATTCGGTTATCCTGTGGGTGTGTTTCTGTGAGGAGAAGGGTGCAACGTCGCAGGGGGACATATTTACTCATTCGTGAATATCTGTAAAACTGTAGCACTCAGGGTAGAGTTAATAGTAGAGGGAACTACATTGCGTGCCACACTAAAGTAGGTAAAAATTTATCGGGTCGGGACGCCCCGAGGGTAGAGAAGGGTGCAATGTTGCGAATATGGAATTTGGCCTCCATATCCGCTTGTAAATATTCCCCTATTTTCTCCAATACTCCCCAACTTTCCCCAATCCCCCATTCCCTAGTCCCATTGCATGTAAATAACAATCAGTAGAGCCGACCTTCCCCTTATTCCCCCATTAAATGTCGTGCCCAGGTCCACCGCACCACACGTAGACAACTTTCGGACATCTTCCTAGTTATTCTTAGTCTATGTCAGTTAAGGCCTCGTCTCCATTAATTATGACTCTTCGTTGCACCAGAATGTGATTATATGGCATCAGTAGTGAGTTTAGGACCTTTCCCATACCTCCTCCCATCTTCTTCCCCGTCTACAACAACAGAGGGGCACGGCGCTGCGCGGGGGGGAGTGTGCGTCCTCCCACCGGCTCGGTTCGCCGCCATCGACAATGCGCTCCAGACGATGCGCTCCAGACCATGCGCTCCACGGGGTTACCACGAAGGGGCTCCTTGTCAGCTCCTCGTCAAGGGCGGAGCCTGGTAAACCCCCCGCACGCACCCAATGAGAAGCAACGTGCCGATTCCACGAGGCGGAGCTAACGAGCCGAGGGCGTGTCACTCCCCGCCGGATATACGCGGCCACGCGCCGGATGTGACGTCAGATGCGCCCCCAGCTGGAGAAAGAAGGACCTGCGAGCGCTGAAACAGATGCGCCTGAGTTTGGAGAGGCCTGAGAAAGACCCGCCTGAGAAAGAACGTCACCTCTGAGCGCTGCGACGAGACCTCCCCGCATCTCTGGACCGAACCGTGTTGATCCTGCCCCGAGCCCAGGTGCACCTGGAGCCATCGCTACCTTGCCTTTCCTAGCCATCAATCCCCGTGTGAGTCAGCTTTGTCCCGTTTATCTGTCGTCTGTTGGGAATAATATAAGATTGTGTCTAAGTGCTTGTCTTTCTATGTTGTACCTCTCGTCCCTGTAATCTGACCTTCCGCACGAATATAATCTCCTCCGGAGGTCTTGAGAACCGTATCCCTGGTGTCTGTCATTATAATTCAGCCGTGTGTCTTCTTTTTCCTTATTGAGCCAGCGTGGCGCGGCTTCGTCAACGTTCGAGTACAATCGGGTAACTTGTGCGGACACGACGGCCATTCCGCTCGGCCCACCTTAACATCAAAGTCGTGTCTGTAACAATATATATATATATGTATGTATATATATCTATATATATATATATATATATATATATATATATACCTACACACACAAACACATACATACATACACACACAATCACATACATACATGCACACGCAAACACATACATACACACACACAAACACACACATACACACATACATACATACACACATACATACATACACACAAGCACGTACATACACACATACACACACAAACACGTACATACACACATACATACATGCACACACAAACACGTACATACACACATACATACATACACACACAAACACGTGCATACACACATACATACATGCACACACAAACACGTACATACACACATACATACATACACACAAACACGTACATACACACATGTATACATACACACACAAACACGTACATACACACATGCATACATACACACATACACACGTACATACATACATACACACAAACACGTACATACACACATACATACATACACACACACAAACACGTACATACACACATACATACATACACACACAAACATGTGCATACACACATACACACACAAACACGTGCATGCACACATACATACATACATACACAAACACGTACATACACAGACACATACATACACACACAAACACGTGCAAGCAGACATACATACATACACACACACACACAAACACGTACATACACACACAAACATGTACATACACACATACATACATACACACACAAACACGTACATACACACATACATACATACACACACAAACACGTACATACACACATACATACATACCCACACAAACACGTACATACACACATACATACACACACAAACCGGTACATACACACATACATACATACACACACACAAACACGTACATACACACATACATACACACACAAACACGTACATACACACATACATACATACACACACAAACACGTACATACACACATACATACATACACACACACAAACATGTACATACACACATACATACATACACACACAAACACGTACATAAATACATACAAACATACACAAACACGTATATATGTCTGAATTTAAATCTACCGATGTTGTAAAACGATTATCTGATTGTTCTTTATCAATCCGCAATATCTGAGCATCGCCTCAACTCGCACACCCCAGTCGCACACACCACAGTGCACACGCGATCGAGATCACAGTTATTTTATTGGTGCCGAACACGATACCAAAAGCACAAAATTCCTCCAGTTCGCGGCATTCTTGGCGTGTTCAGTAACTGTGCAGACATCTAAAAGGGAAGGAGCCTCGCGGTTCAAGCAATTACGAACACTCGAGTCATCCATTTGGCACCAGGATGCAAGAAGTCATATTAGTCCGAAGATCGCAACGCGCGCCCTCTCTCTTCCAGCACTCGAATTTGCACGCCTACCGGTGCCAATGAGTGCCGCACGGTCCGCCTTTCGCGCAGGAACGCTTCCTCAGCCTCGGGTATAAGCCGCACTCCCTCCCGGAGGCTCTCATATTGCGCGCCACGAGCTGCTGGCCCGGCGCGAATCTGCTGAGGACACGCAGACACACACACCTGCACGGTGAGCACCGCGGGACGTCAGCACGTTTTTACCTTGGTGTGTCTCCGGACAGGAGAAGGCGTGTGCACGTGGATCAAAGTTACTGTGTCTTAGTGTTATGATGCGTGGAATGGCAGCAGCGTCGAGCAACATCGTAACAACATTCATTATGCTGTACTCATCTAAAACTGTTCGACTATGATCGGCTTTCGAAAAGGTGCTCTTTCTACAGGTAAATACAAAAAATTGGAGCATGAACAATATTCCCATGTATTAGACAGACAAGGTTATAATTACCTTGGTTTTTAAAAATCTTACACCATGCGGTGGCGCTGTCTGTACACCAAAGTGTCATATTTGTATTTTACTGTCCCCTCTTGCATCGCATGCACTTTCTTCCTCGAATATACCTGTATTCGAGGAATATACCTGTATTCGAGGAGAACCTTTTGTTTTGATGTCATTACAGCTTTGTAAAATATATGTGATGAAACTTCACTGTAGAATCTGATTTCAAATGATCAAAGCAGTGATATATTTAAATATGTTAATATACTATTTCTGTATTTATTTATTTATATATATATATATATATGTCACCTTGACCTAAAGGTTTGGTGGTGCTCGTATGTAAATGGTTTGCCGGACAATGATATTAGTCACCTTCAATTACAAGGACTTTCGTCGTCAATGGACAAATGCATGTAATATTTGCTGGGATTTAAACGTGGGTTCACAGGATCATGATCCATCGCATGAGATAAGTACGTGAAATATCCGACCCAAAATGTGAACAATACAAGACCATAAAAGCGAACAAGGCACCACCAAGACTCAGAGAAATTTTGGGCACAGCATTGCAATCATCGGAGACCATTGCAAACTTTGACGTCACAAACGCGCAGCGATTGGGACCCAATAATTGTTTTGATGATTGCTCCGTGACCTTTTGGATTCGAAGTTGTTGGTGAAAACTACAGAGAATAAGTGCAGAAAAATTGCGCAATTGCAGAAAATAATCTGGATGTGGCTCGTTTCGCTACGACCATTCATTCTGCTCGGATTGGGTCGTACGTGCACGTAAGAATCGGTTTTCAGCGATTGAATTCTCCTGAAAACGCAGGAGTTCATGCAAGTCTTTGTACAACATGTGCATCATTTCTTAGAGTCCAAGAATTTCCATTGAAATTAACGGATAAAACTACATGCAGGAATTTGGTGAATTGTACGGTAATCGGATCACGATTGCGCATGCAGCAATTTGCGAAAGCAAGATATTTCTAATGAGCGTTAGAGCTTGTATCTCGAGCCTCTATTTTCCAGCAGTTGTAGCCTGATGAATGAACCTTCTTTTCCACATGAAGCGTGCTACGCGACCAGCACAACAGCTTTTCCAGATGGCGACTTCACTGGAAATGCCAGAGCAATAAAGGAATGAAATAATAACAACAGAAAATACATTCTTTCCCGTTTGCACTCGAGAACGAGGAATGAACCCGAGCCTCGTGGTGGATCACATGCAATAACATCTAATCCAATGATAGGTTCTGCATCTCCTCCGGTACATACCTACGTTTGTGTAACCGATGCGATGCGACTGCTAGATTCAAGCTGGAGTGAAAAATCCCTTTTTGCTCTTTGAAACCGGCCACTCCCAGTGCAATCGGAAACATCCACCGCAGCTGCTCTGATGTAAACTTTGACTAAACAAAAACGTCTTGCGAAATATTATTTTCATATATATATATATTTCATACAACTGGTACGATGATGGATAAAGTTATAACTGGCAATGAAAGTGCTGCAGTGTACAAATTGAGGATTTCAAGCCTTGGATGTTCACGCTTTCATTGTAGTAATGTTTCTGCTGTGCATACATGTGCTTGCTATTATGATGAGACAAAATGCCTTATTTAATTTTTTTATTTGCCACCTAGTGAAGGAACACGCACAGGATGTTAACCTTTAGATGTTCTTTGTAAGCCCATCATGAAATCGTGTATTGTTCAAAATTGGTGTCGACCGACACATGAATTCAGGAAGATGAGTATTCCATTATGTGCAAGTACTCTCATCAACTTCCGAATTCCTGCACCCTGGTTTGCAGAATTACTCAACATCTCTTTCTCCACCGGGATATGGTGAAAAATGCAGAATGAATTGTTTGGTAGCTATAGCAACTCCAGGATGACTCCAATCCTTTAATTTCAAGCTCGGGACCCTCCTTTTGTAGAGGAACTCACCCGGCATCATTTTGATGGAGTACCAACTCGCCAAATACCACATTTACCCAACATTTATGAATTAGCATCACAGGCGTGAGTCTCATAAAACAATATGTTTGTTTTATGTTTGTTAAAACAATATGTCTTGGGTTTGTTAAAACCAAAGGGTGAAACTGAGCAACAAAGTAAAATGAGGATGTCTTATGAGACCTATTTCAAGTCCATGCTGTCTGTACATGTGACAGGTTCTGCTCACGCGTGCCCAACACGGCACACAGCCATGGGCACAGCGGGCCTGCTGCGCACTGCACTTTCCCTGGCTATGCTGCTGTACATTTCTGCACAGCAACCATTAGAAGGTAGTGAGAACAACCGTTATAGAGCAGCGCTACAGGGTCGTGGCCGAGCTGCACGCCGTGGCAGGCATGAGGCACTCAAGGGGTGAGTGTTTTAGCTTTTATATGTTGAAAAAATAAAAGAGACATACATACCTGCATATATATATATATATATACATACACACACATGCATATATATATATATACATACACACACACGCATATATATATATATATATATATATACATACACACACACACGCATATATATATATATATATACAACAACACAACAACATGCATTTTAAGGCCATTTTCCCTGCAAGAGCGGGGGTTAGCCTTGCGGTCCCCATGACAATCTTCTCCATTTTGCCCTATTTTCTGCATCTCTCCTTGTTAACCCCCTTGCCCGCATTTCTTCTTCCACCGTCTTTAGCCAAGTCTTTCTCGGTCTTCCCCGTCCTCTACTTCCTTCTACATTCATTTCCATCACTCTTCTCAACCAGTCACTTTCATCCTTCCTCAACACATGACCAAACCATCTCAACCTGTTCCTCTTCACAGCATCCATCACAGGCTCTATTCCCATCATCTTTCGCAATTCATCATTTGTCTTCCTCTCTCTCAGCGACACTCCGCACATCCACCAAACAATTCGCATTTCCACCCTTTCCAGCCTTCATTGCTGCTCTACATTCATGACCCATGTCTCGCTCCCATAAATCATAACACTTCTCACACATGCAGCATACACCTTTCCCTTCAGCTTCAACGACACTCCCCTCCTCATCAGCACGCCACTCAGTTCCCGAAACTTCTTCCATGCACATCTCACTCTAGCAACCGTTGCCGAGTCGGATCCACCTTCTCCATTCAGCATGTCTCCGAGATAGCAAAATGTTTTCACACCTTCCAGCTTCACGCCGTCTCCAAGATCCAACTCAACATTTCCTCCATCTGCAGCTCCCTCTGTGCACACCTTACATTTGAATGTAGCTGCCACACTGGTTAATGACCCTCTCAGACCACTACAATTTTTGATGAACCCACTCAGCGCACATTGTACATTGAATGAAGTTCACTCCGACACCCTTCCTACACACAGCATAGGGCCATTTCCCAGTTCTTTCCACCTCACCACATGCTTTACCACTTGCCATCACCTTCGTTTTTCCGATATTCACCTTCAGACCTTTTGTCTCCATACATTCCTTCCACTTGTTCATCTTTTCCTTCAGTCCATCCATACTTTCCGCAATCAACACCAGATCAACATATATATATATATACATTTGCATAATTAGACAGTATTTATTTTCAAACCTACATTATTGGATACTTACATATGTCAAGCTTACTATATTGTATACTTTTTAATGTTCGTAACTTCAGCATCTCAATGCCACATCAAATGAAGATTCAGAAGTGATTTTGAAAGTCCAGTATTGCATCGATTGTGCATTGCCAAGAATTGTCGATGCTTATCGGTGCAGGGAGATTATTGGAAAAGGTACAATGAGAGGGTGAAAAATAAAAGAGACAGAGAAAGATTGTTTGTTGCAGTTTGTGGTTTCAGTACTTCGTCGACATTCAGAAGAGTTAACTTAAAAGTAATCAACAGAACAGGTTCGAGCAAGTCAAGCATACGGAACATGTTCAAATACTGTGACTTTGCCTTTCACCCATGAGCAGAAGGAACCTTCAACCACCCTGATCTCGATGATTAATAAACTGATGAGTTGACGAATAAAACTGCATTAAGTCCACTTAGGATAGTCTAGTGCCTGTCTTACACTGTTTTAAAATAGGCCAGACCTCCAAATTGACTTAGCAATATAATTGTTCTTTTATGAAACATCAGAATCCCACCATTTTTGCTACCATCTGGGGAGGACTTCTTTTGTACACACTGGTTCCCTCAACATAGGCATTTCAAATGTGTTCATGAAGTTTGATCTCATGGAAATAGAATACGAATAGAAATCGATCTCACAGAAAGTTTGAAAGTTAGAAGAAAATATTTTTTCCCCCTTCATACATAAAATAATAATCAATAGCAGACTCGGTGCCGGAATGGTTAGAGCGTCCGCTCTGAGTCGGGGAGGTTGCCAGTCATCAAGCAAGTCATTGCCATTGGTCAAGTCATTGCCGAGTCATAGCAAATAATTTTAAAATGGTACGTGCTGCTTCCTTGCTTTCCGCTCAGCATTTAAAAGGATGGAGCACGGACAAACAACCACAGCATAGGCTTTGAGAGGCCCAACGGCCTCCTCCTGCATTGAAGTTCCTTGTAACTGAACGTATATTATTACAATACTCTGCTTACACATGCCATAACAATGATCCTTCCGCTCTGGCCTGAATTCATACAGCCATGCTCGTTCCAATTTCACAGGCCTTTCGTGCCCAAACAATAACCTGACTTGATTCTTGAATTGTGATTCGGTCCAATAAATTCATATTGGAAAAATCTTGGCTCGACTGAAATAAAATCAATATTTTCAGCAATAAGTGCTCCTGTCATTTTAATTTGTGACAGTCCCTTCATCCAGAATAGAATGCTTCTTCTTTTTTAACAACATCTAAGACAAGCTTGCACACACATTTCATCACGTTGACATGGCACCACTGTGGAGGAGGTGGTCCAGATCGATAAGAAAGTTTTACTACAGTGTGGTGCATGTGCCCCAAACAGGTTGTGGTGGATGGCATGTCGGTGTCTACGAAGTTGTTGATTTCTTTCAGTAGGTGGTGTGGTTATCTTTTGCAGCGACGCAGTCTTTCAGACAATCGAACATTCCATCGCCAATAAGGTTGGCATTGTCCTTCTGTGGAATGCCCACTTCGGCAACCTATAAATGTTGGCAAGCCTCCGCTACTGTCAGTGTACATCAAAAACGGAAAAGATAAATATCTGGCAAGCTTGTCCTGAAAATTGTCCTTTTTTGAAAATAACCTCGAAGATTAATGTTGGAGCTTCTACATATATATCACACACAGAATCAGGACATCAGAATACTTCGTCGTTGTATTTCTCCATGAATTGCAACGACATTAGTGAACGATAAACAAGTCCACCCAGTAAATTGGATTTATACCTGGGAACCCAGAAGCATGAGCCATATGTCCAAATGGAAACAGCAACATTCTAATATATTTTGTGAAAGATTGGGACAACTTGAGAATAAGGAGCAAGTCATGTCTCCTGTACAACAAAAAACTTGGACTGACATGCATAACAGGTACGCCACACAAATGTGTCAGTCGGAAGTCCACTGTGATATTGCGTAATAGAGTCCTCAATGAGCCTGGTGTTGGCTTAGCGGTTAGGGTGCTGGCTTGGGATCCCAGGATCCTGGGTTCGAATCCCAGTCGATTGCTGAATTAACACCAGGGGGGTTGACTCAGCCTGTCATCCATCTGAGGTCGGCAAATTGAGTACCAGTTCACTGGTAATTCCCTGTGTGTTGCAAAAGGCGACTCACAGGGTTGGTGGCAGGAAGGGCATCCGGCCGCAACACATTGCTTCAAAAAGGGGACCACGGTGCCCGAAAAAGGCCGACCCCTGCTCTCCGGGGAAAAATGGCCTCGAAAGGTGGTCTAGTCTAGTCTAGTCCTCAATGAAGGGAAAAATGGCCTCGAAAGGTGGTCTAGTCTAGTCTAGTCCTCAATGAACCAAACGTCTGTAGATGCAACATCGGGACATTCTATGAAAGAGGCTGGCACACCTATGGTGTGCAACGTGTCATGTACTTGTGGAATGGAGCGTCATGGTCATCCATCCATGGGATATGGCAATCATCTTCTTTTGTTCTCATTCAAGTCACTCATTAATCTATATGTTGGGTGTATCTGTAGTCTTCAACCCATTGTTCTTGAATTTCGCCATCATGGGCTTCGACGTCTCATGCGGAGAATCCTCGACAGCCTGGTGAACCCGGCGTTCAATGCAACATTGTGTGCATATATCTTTCCCACTTTGGTGTGAACAACATGAACATGTGAGTGCAATGAACTCTGAATTATCCTCTCAAAGTTCGATTTCATCACTAATTTGGGCAACACAGAACTTGCATTTGCATCGCGTGCACGAAACATTTGCAGACATCCGCACCAAGTATAGTCAGCGCGAGCCGCCACCTCCTCCAAGGTGAATCATTTTCCATATTTTTGAGATTTTGATTACATTAAGGACAATGTTGTTATGACAAAAGAGACGAATTACTGTTGTAGATGGGATGTGAATGTCAGTGCTATGTGGATGGGGTGTAGTGTCAGACCATTTCAGTTCTCCAGGCAGCACCATATCCATATAAGGGCTTAAAGTTAGCAAAGCAAATCCATTACTTTAACTTGCTATAGTATGGCTATGGCCATGACATGCATCCCTGCACTTTTTCACAAAAATACTTTGAAAAGTACAAAAAAAAAAAGTGGAATTTTGCGTTTTTCAATCTATGTGCAGAAATACTTGACATTCCAAAGCTTCTAAACCTATTAAAGCTGTGATCATAATTATCCTTGAAAACCCCATTCCACTCAGTGAAACTTCATCTTCCTTTCACTTATTCTTATTGTGGGTCAGCTTGCCTTCCCTCAACCTCCACAACCTACTTCCCTATCCCCCACCCCACATTTCTCCTTCCTGACCCACTGAATCATGCACTGAACAGACCTCTCTCGACCTCTCTCTCCCTCTCTGGGCTGGCAGGCAAGCTTAGATGTATGCCCACTCACCTCCAAACTGTCCAGTCCAAACTTACTCGATGCATCCCACTGGATTGTTTTCCATCGCCTTCCAGCAGAAGTAGTCAGTTTCCCATATTGGAAAGTCGCAGTGTGCTAGCGACAATTTCCTGTTCTTTGCAAAAGAAACTGTGGGATCTTCAATGCCTTCCAGCAGCAACCGATGCTGGCAGCACCCATCCAACGGTTAGCATGTTCATTCATGCAAGCACTGCCTGCAAAGCACAATAGGGTGACAAGTTTATAGTTGGGTCGGGAATCGAACCCATAAGAGATGGTTCAATGGTGAATGGGCTACCTCTTAGCTCTCAAGCCAGCCACATGATCATGGTAATCAATATTGATATTTGCAAGTATAAACCCTGCATGTGGGAAAGAAAACTACACTTCGTTAACAATGTTGACTTTCATATCTTCGATGCATAATTTGAATTATGTTCAATACAATAAGTGAGTTTCAATCGAATTGAATCCATAACATTTGTTATAATTTGTCTGTTCTCTTTACTTAAGTTTCATTGTCATTTATTTCAAAAAAAAAAAAAAAAAAAAAAAAAAACTTCTGCCATTTCTATTGCTATGCATTTGTTATTTATTCAGTCCAAACGTGTGTGGATCACGATTTCATTCGTACTGCTGCCCGGGATGGAAAACTCTCTCTGGAGGCAACCAATGTATCGTCCGTAAGTCCATCCATATAATTTTATGACTGCCTTACATTATTGTAATTCAAGCAAATTCACATTTACGTTATGGCCTCGGGGCGATATTATATATATACATACATACATACATACACACACACACATACATACATAGCTTTTTCTTGGGGGAATTTATGCATTGCCTTTTTAAAAGCAAGTAATCTGCCAACTTGTGTTAATAAAATATTTCCAAAGTTATCCAGACATGACTGTTATTAGTGAGAAACATTCTTATAAAAGTTACCTTTGTCTAATGCAATAATTAACCTAGTACTAAAAATACAGCATAGTAAAAGTGAAACAATAGTCAAATTTCTACAGTATGGCTAGTCATCTTCCGTCAGATACCTGCAACACAAATTGACAATGTTAGCTTTCGCAATAAACATCTATAAATTATATATAAAAAAATCCATATACCCAGGGGGCCAAATGGATATAACAGACACGGTGTGCTGTAAAAGGTTAAAAATTGAACATAAACATAAATATATGGTTTTCGAGCCTGGTGTTGGCTTAGCGGTTAGGGTGCTGGCTTGGGATACTCGGATGCTGGGTTCGAATCCCGGTCGATTGCTGAATTAACGCCAAAAATTTATTACCACGTTAACATATTATGACTCAGCCTGTCATCCTTCCGAGGTCGGCAAATTGAGTACCAGCTTGCTGGGATGAATGATCCCGGTGTGTACTTTGATTTAGAATAGGTTACACCGTATCCCTGCGCATCGTAAGAGGCGACTAAGGGCATCCGGCGATAAAAACATTGCCTCAAACAGGGAACGATGATTGCCATGGAACCTAGCAGGGAAAAATGGCCTTAAAACGATCATTCATTCATTCATATTCAAATATATGGTTTTCCAAACACTATTTAATGACTGGCCCAATATTATGGCTTGCAAAGGAACTGCAGTTCGTACAGGCTCTCATAATTACTTAGTTATGGTCTATTTGGTTTGCTAGAACTAACTTTTCGATTCGTGTGCCAGATAAACCATAATGGCTGAGCGCAGCTAAAGGCGCCGTTTTCGCGTATATGGTCATGTTGTTTAGAGGCTTCCCTACAGATTTCCAGTAGCTTGTTGGCAAGGTTCTCCATATACATTTTGTTCCTAGATATATATAGATATGATATTTGGCAGCCAACCTTTTACAGCACGCCCTGTCTGTTCACCCCATTTGGCCCCCTAGCTAAATGGGCCATTAAACATTTTATTGTGGTACAAACAGCCATTTGTTATTAAACTAGAGTATTTTTTATTCATATACAGTCACGTAAAAAAGTAAGTACACCCCATGTAAAGTTTTGACTTTTTCAACATATTTCAACATACAGCTATTTGATCTTCATTTCAACAATATTGATAGATAAAGGTAATATAATATAACAAATATCATGAAACATTTACATTTTGTAGTCCATTGTATCATTTAAATAAACATAAATGCAAATTTCGCATGTGGAAAAAGTAAGTACACCCCTACATTTATCACTACTTCAAGTACCTAAAATTAGAATCAGGTGCACCAGCTCAGGTGCAAATGATTAGAACATCGTGAGAGAGGATCTTGGAGGAACCTGTCTTATTTAAACCTCAGACATTTAGTTTGGTTTGCTCTTTGTTGTTGAAGTGTGCGGCATCACTATGTCTAGATCAAAAGAGCTCTCTGAGGCCTTCAGAAAGAAGGTTATAGATGCATACGAGTCTGGGAAGGGATTTTAAAAGCTCTCCAAACAATTTGAAATCATTCATTCGACTGTCCGGAAGATCCTCTACAAGTGGAGAAGATTCCAAACAACTGCCAACTTGTTCAGGCCAGGCCACCCCAGCAAGTTCAGCCCGAGAGCAGACCTCAAGATGCTGAAAGAAGTCTCTAAGAACCCCAGAATGTCATCACGGGACCTACAGGTAGCTCATGCCACTGTTGATGTCAAAGTGCACGAGTCTACCATTAGAAAGAGGCTGCACAAATTTGATCTACATTGGAGGTGTGCCAGGAGGAAACCTTTGCTGTCCTGAAAGAACATCAGGGCAAGACTAAAGTTTGCTAATGAACTTGTGTTATTTCTATTGCTATGCATTTGGCAATGAATAAAACTGCATCAAGTCCACTTAGGATAGTCTATTGCCTGTGTTACATTGTTTTAAAATAGGCCAGACCTCCAAATTGACTTAGCAATATAATTGTTCTTTTATGAAACATCAGAATCCCACCATTTTTGCTACCATCTGGGGAGGACTTCTTTTGTACACACTGGTTCTCTCAACATAGGCATTTCAAATGTGTTCATGAAGTTTGATCTCATGGAAATAGAATACGAATAGAAATCGATCTCACAGAAAGTTTGAAAGTTAGAAGAAAATATTTTTTCCCCCCTTCATACATAAAATAATAATTAATAGCAGACTCGGTGCCGGAATGGTTAGAGCGTCCGCTCTGAGTCGGGGAGGTTGCCAGTCATCAACCAAGTCCGCTATTAATATGGATGGTATGAAGTACATTATCAACCAATTCAGGATACAAGCATTTCTACATTCACGTCTGAATATCATGAAGTTGCCGAGGCAAAGATCAGCACTTCTGGAACAATGTGCTCTGGACAGATGAGTCAAAGGTAGAGCTATTTGGCCACAGTACCAGAAGATATGTTTGGCGAAAACCAAAGACAGCATTTGACCACAAGATCCTGATACCAACTGTAAAGCATCGTGGTGGAAATATTATGGTTTGGGGCAGCTTTGCTGCATCAGAGCCTGGGCAGCTCACCATCGTAGAATCCATGATGAATTCTTCATTGTACCAGAGGGTGCTTGAGGATAATGTGAGGCCATCTGTCGGAAAGTTGAAGCTCAACCGAAGGTGGACCTTGCAACATGACAATGACCCTAAACATACCAGTAAATCCACCAAGGAATGGCTGAAAAGAAAGAAATGGAGGGTTCTGGAATGGCCAAGTCAAAGCCCGGATCTAAATCCCATCGAGATGTTGTGGGGGGATTTTAAACGAGCTGTGCATGCAAGAAACCCCTCAAACATCGCACAGCTGAAAGAATTTTGCATGGAGTGGGCAAAAAATTTTCCTAGTCAATGTCAGAGACTGGTAGACAGTTATAAGAAACGCCTACTTGAGGTTGTTTCTGCCAATACCACCTATTAGAGCCAAGGGTGTACTTACTTTTTCCACATGCGAAATTTGCATTTATGTTTATTTAAATTACTAGGGCATGCCCGTACTATATATAAGCTAGGACGTGCCCGTACGTGGGTGCCCGTTCCTTGCAAAAAAAAAAAAACTGCAAAAAAAAAAAAAACTGCAAAAAAAAAAAAAACTGCAAAAAAAAAACAATGGTTTGGTCCATTCGCAACGACCACAGAACCCCCCCCCCCCCTCTATTTACATGAATGGTTTGGTCCATTCGCAAAGCCAAAGCGAACGACCACAGAACCCCCCCCTCTATTTACATGAATGGTTTGGTCCATTCGCAAAGCCAAAGCGAACGACCACAGAACCCCCCCCCCCCCTCTATTTACATGAATGGTTTGGTCCATTCGCAACGGCAAAGCGAACGGCGAACGGCTAAATCGCCATAGCTCGGTAAGTACTTGTCCGATTAATTTCAAACCTTGAAAAGGCACATCCTCGGGTCCCCAGCAATATACCTGGCAAGTTTCAAGTATATCGGACCGGTAGTTGTCGAGAAACAGCGGTCACAGACAAACGTACAGACGTACAGACGTACAGAGATTACTGGAATTATAGATAGATAAAATGGACTACAAAATGTAAATGTTTCATGATATTTGTTATATTATATCACCTTTATCTATCAATATTGTTGAAATGAAGATCACATCGCTGTATGTTGAAATATGTTGAAAAAGTCAAAACTTTACATGGGGTGTACTTACTTTTTCATGTGACTGTAGTTGTAACCCCCTCCTCTGAGAAATATTGATTTTTCAAATAATCAGTAGATGATCTTGATGGTCTAATTATAAAATATAATTGTTATCCAGATGGTAAAATTATGAACATATTATGTAATTATTTTTGTCATATTTATAACATGATGATTGAGCGGAATCACAGGTAATGATGCTGCAGGTGG
The DNA here is from genome assembly GCF_964187855.1 of Myxine glutinosa. Lineage (NCBI taxonomy): Eukaryota > Metazoa > Chordata > Myxini > Myxiniformes > Myxinidae > Myxine > Myxine glutinosa. The sequence goes on from NC_136262.1 coordinate 163,880,899, forward strand.
ATATCATGAAGTTGCTGGGCTTCTCTGGAATTCGCTAGAATTACTATGTCGGGATGGCATGGACATTCCATGGTTGAAACTTTAAAACAACACAAATCCTCAAAAAGTCGACCAATATACAAACTTTTCAACCTATAAAGTATCTACCAGTTGTCTGTGGAGGATTTCACATCCAATAACAATCATTAAACTTTTGGGCAGTGTCGCTGAGCTACAAAACTGACCAACTCAAAATAGCCCGATTGTAATTATTGTTATCCTTCTTATTCTTCTTGTACACCGCTCCTTTCCTATGCCATCTCCAGGCATTGCAAATCGTCATTGCTGGGCACCGAAGGGGGCTCGGCAGTAACGCACGCTGAAAGAGAGTACTCAGTTTTCACTCTGGTTTCTTGTTTTCTTGGTTGTTTGTCCGGGCGATATCTCAGCCATCCTTTGAGCTAGGAAGCTGAAATTTCGGCACAATAGTGAGCAAGTCCTTTGTCAAAAACGGTATTTTTTGTTTTTTGATTAATCAATTAATTGATGAGTTATTTAATTATTAGCGATTAATTAAGTACTTATTTAATTAATTAAATTTCATTTCTCTTCTGACCATTAACTCAGGCACCTTTTGAGTTAGGAAGCTGATATTTGGACATGCCAATGACCAGGTGATTTGGCTGCAAAGGCTATTTTTGATTAATTAATTAATTAATTAATCAATTAATCGATTAATTATTTAATTATTTGATTAATGACAAAATTTATGTGTTATCTGACCGAATTGATTAATAATTTAATTTTTTTATGATTATTATTTATTTATTTTCATTATTAATCATTTATTTATCTTCTTTCTCATTTGGCCAATATCTCAGGCACCTTTTGAGCTCAGAAGCTAATATTTGGACATAAGTGACCAAGTGATGTGGCTATCAAGGATATTTTTGATTTATTGATTAATCAATTAATCAATGTATCGATTAATTATTTAATTATTCGATAAATTACTAAAAAAAAATTTTTTCCCCCAGTTACAGATTCTGATGAAATGGTGGTGGTTAATGTGTTCTGTGACCGAATTGATTGATAATTTAATTTTTTAATGATTATTATTTTTTTATTTTCATTATTAATCATTGATTTATTTTCTTTCTCATTTGGCCAATATCTCAGGCACCTTTTGAGCTGGGAAGCTAATATTTGGACATGACAGTGACCAAGTGATGTGGCTATCAAGGATATTTTTGATTAATTGATTAATCATTTAATCGATTCATTATTTATTGATTAATCGATGAATTACTTATTGATTAATCAATTAATTATTAAATTTTTTATTAATGACTTATTTGATTAAATTTCTAAAAGATACATCTTCGGATGAAGCACGAGTGGTTTTGTTATGGTATTAGCCAATTGATTAAGAAAATATTTTGTGATAATCTTTTATTGATTTTAATTACACAATTAATCAATCAATTAGTGGACACCTCTCCCTCCCAATGCAGCCTCTATGAGCTGCACTGCGGTATTGCCGGGCGCCAGAGGCGCCCCGGCAATGCCGCGCTGTAGGATATTTAATTATTTGGCATGGGGGCGGTGTACTTTGAATGTATGTGTACTTGTAATTCTTATTTTCAGGCAACTAAACTCAAAATTGGTTTAAGCTAATTACTTGGTTGAAATACCAATATATTGCATGCAGTGGGAAGGTCCATGATGACTGGAAATTTTCATAACTTGAAAGGATCCCACTAAAAAGTAGGCATAACTGATTAACTACGCATAGTGAATATGAATGGAAGTGAGGGGTGGGTGGGACAATGCTTGTCAATCACACTGGTGGAGGCGGAGCTGCGGCAAAACAATTGCTGAGGGCCAATCCCACATAAATACATGTGGTTAACTGTGTAAAATGGCATATGGTGTGCCAGTATAGTGACAAAAGAAAACGACTTTGAAAAACACGTGTGGTTAATGGTGGAATATTATGTAAAATCTGACAACCATTGTTGCCTCCGTACGACTGAATATGAATGAATGAATGATCGCTTTAAGGCCATTTTCCCTGCTCGAGCGGGGGTTGGCCTTGCGGGCCCCATGACAATCATGGTTCCCTGTTTGAGGCAATGTTTTTATGGCCGGATGCCCTTCCTGACGCCAACCCTTAGTCGCCTCTCCTTCCTGACGCCAACCCTTAGTCGCCTCTTACAATGCGCAGGGATACAGTGTACCTATTCTAAATCGGGGTACACACCATGATCATTCATCCCAGCAAGCTGGTACTCAATTAGCCGACCTCGGAAGTATGACAGGCTGAGTCAACCCCCCTGGTGTTAATTCAGCAATCGACCGGGATTCGAGCCGAGGAATCCTAGGATCCCAAGCCAGCACCCTAATCGCTAGCCAACACCAGGCTACATAAGCCAACACCAGGCTAGCCAGCATACAACTCTTATCCATAAAACATAAAAACAGTGAAGCCTCTGTTGACCTATGCAAGTAGTCTGTTAAATACATACTGTTTAAATGTGAGTACTGTACTGTTCTTCTATCAACGTTTTAATGACATCATATTGGACTGTGGGTACATCTATTAATTACGTATTGTTTTACCGCCACTATGTCGAGACCTTTACTTTTGACCTTTCAGACCTTTGAGACCTTTCAGACCATTAAACTTGGTGGGGATCATACTGAAAGTGCAGTGTGCTTGAACACATGGATGTGCAGCAAGCTTCGAAATTTCAGTTATCGAGCACAAATTATACACTGCACCGGAAACAAACAAATCAATTCTCTTCCTAAAGTCAAATAACCTTATTAACAAGCGTTATGCCTAGGTCCCCCGTCGGGGAAGTGATGTGAGTTGACAAAGTGGAACACGCAGAAAACATGCTATGATATGATATTTCGCTCACAAGGTTCAGACATACGTGGAGGCAGCCATCTTGGATTTTGACGTGGCGACCCAATTTTCAATAGCGTTCTTTCTTATGCCTAGATACACCCACACACCAGAAGGTACTTCGCTTATTTTTCAAGATATTTCGCCCACAAGGTTCAGACATATATATGGTGGCGGCCATCTTGGATTTTGACGTGGCGACCCAATTTACAATAGCATTCGTCCTTATGCCGAGATACACCTACACACCAAATTAGAAGTTGGTACTTCGCTTATTTTTCAAGATATTCATCTCACAATGTTCAGACATACATGGCGGTGGCCATCTTGGATTTTGACGTGGCGACCCAATTTTCAATAGCGTTCTTCATTGTGCCTAGATACACCCACACACCAGATTAGAAGTTGGTACTTCGCTTATTTTTCAAGATATGCAGGTTACAAGGTTCAGACATACATGGCATCAGACATACATGGCGGCGGCCATCTTGGATTTTGACGTGGCGACCCAATTTTAAACAGCCTTCTTGCTTGTGCCTAGATACACCCACCCACCAGACTAGAAGTTGGTACTTCGCTTCTTTTTCGAGATATTTCGCTCACAAGGTTCAGACATATATATGGTGGCGGCCATCTTGGATTTTGACGTGGCGACCCAATTTTCAATAGCGTTCTTCCTTATGCCGAGATACACCCACACACCAAATTAGAAGTTGGTACTTCGCTTATTTTTCAAGATATTCATCTCACAAGGTTCAGACATACATGGCGGCGGCCATCTTTGCTTTTGACGTGGCGACCCGATTTTAAACAGCGTTCTTCCTTGTGCCTAGATACACCCACACACCAGATTAGAAGTTGGTACTTCGCTTCTTTTTCGAGATATTTCGCTCACAAGGTTCAGACATATATATGGTGGCGGCCATCTTGGATTTTGACGTGGCGACCCAATTTTCAATAGCGTTCTTCCTTATGCCGAGATACACCCACACACCAAATTAGAAGTTGGTACTTCGCTTATTTTTCAAGATATTCATCTCACAAGGTTCAGACATACATGGCGGCGGCCATCTTGGCTTTTGACGTGGCGACCCGATTTTAAACAGCGTTCTTCCTTATGCCTAGATACACCCACACACCAGATTAGACGTTGGTACTTCGCTACTTTTTCGAGATATTTCGCTCACAAGTTTCAGACATATATATGGTGGCGGCCATCTTGGATTTTGACGTGGCGACCCAATTTTCAATAGCATTCGTCCTTATGCCGAGATACACACACACACCAAATTAGAAGTTGGTACTTCGCTTATTTTTCAACGATATACATCTCACAATTACATCCGATATACATCTCACAATTCATCTCACAAGGTGTTTCTTGGGCAATAATCTTGGATTTTGACGTGGCGACCCAATTTTCAATAGCATTCGTCCTTATGCCGAGATACACCCACACACCAGATTAGAAGTTGGTACTTCGCTTATTTTTCAAGATATGCAGGTTACAAGGTTCAGACATACATGGCATCAGACATACATGGCGGCGGCCATCTTGGATTTTGACGTGGGTTGCACCCACACACCAAATTCGAATGCGGTCCTTCGCTTACGCACACACGCCCGCACACACGCACGCCCGCACACACGCACGCACGCACGGACGGACGGACGGACGGACGGACGGACGGACACACGGACGGAGGGGAAAGCCATAGTCCCCCTTTCGCTCCGCTGTGCGACGGGGGACAATAACCGCCTTCTATTTATCAAGTGTTCTAATAAACCAATAGCTATAATGGAGCCAGCCAGTTTGCTGGCTAACAAGTGTTATGATTAGATGTGGTACTTCTAATAAATAAAAATATTACTTAGTTGTATTACTTGTAATGCAAAATTCTAATAAACTAGCTAACAAGTGTTATATTTATACATGGTACTAAATGTGAGGATGGTGTGAGGATACATACTGCTGTGCATGTTACGATTGCTGCCCATTAAATAATAGTGACACTAAATGTTTTAAAAATAATATTGGAAATTTTAAATAATATTTTAAATATAATAAATAAAAAATTTAAACTAATTTAAATAATATTTTTAAACAATAATAATTTTTAATTAAATCAATATTTAAATAATATTTTAATAATTAAAACTAATATTTTTTAAAATAATAATTAAATAATAGTGACGAAATGACAATAATGACACTAAATAATAGTAAACTAAGTGTTTTCACACATAATGGACAGGATAATTCATTATGCAATCAAAACAAAACTATCCAGCATGTAAATAGATTTTTCTTTAAGTACAGGAACACGTAATAATTTTTTAAAATGCAAAAGTATATAGGAATGTTATGCCAAAAGTTTGTAACCAAGGTAAGGATGGTGACAATAAATATTACTATGAGGAACCATCCCTACATATTTCTTTGAATAATGGTTGCTCCCTGTCCATCTGTACATCCATTTGCAATGATTTGTTTCCATCTATTAATTTGACCAGGGAGATATTAAGCAGGCACACACACGCAGATCCTACAAACCATCCCTGGCAGATTATCACAAACAAACTACAGTTGGAGGCTGTGTGGAGCTCAGTGACGATCCTGAAAAGAGCCGCCATAACAACACTGATATCAACACTTCACAAATTAGCCCATGAATCGCAATCCTTCACCCAAACGAAGGTGGATACTTCAAGTCATGGGAAGACTCAGTTCCACCTTTTGAAGCCCAAATTGTGAGCATCACAACCAATGACACCATTAAGCTAACCAAATAGAGAGGGATGTATCGTGTCATTTGCAGGCACCATCATTATTCAAAGAAAGATGTCGGGATGGTTTCATATGATAATATTTTGACCATCCTTAACTTGCTTACATACTTTTTGAGATACCATCCATACTTCTTTTTACGTTTTTAAAAAGGTTTTTTGTTTTTTACTTGTAAGTTGTAATTGATACGAATGAGTAACACCATGACTGCATCTTATGCAGTATGTGTGAATGAATGATCTATTGATATTCATTGTACAATACTTTTTTATGCTGAAGGCTCCAGGCACGGACTGTATAGCCCTCAGAGGCCAAGCCTTAAATAAAAGAGAAGTAAAGTGTCGGATGAAAAGTGTATGATGTTTGTTTGTGAGAAAGAGAGGTTGAAGCTAGCCCGGTAGCTGTAGTTTGAGTGAGACAGAAAGTAAGACCAGCAATCCTGACACGGAGAGTGCAAGATGGTTCCAGGCACCACTTTAACGCTCCTTAGTCGGAACGGTAGTACTACCCTGAGTGGTTGCTGTCTACAACCTACTACCTAAGAAAATATACATATACACATGTCGAGCATTGGCATTGGATTTGATCAATTTTGAGTTTTCTGAAATTTTCTTTTAGTTTCAAGTTAAGCAGTGAGATATGAATAGTATGGGGTTTTTTGTGTGGTTAAATAAATAAAGGCTATCTGTACTTATCCATCAAGTTGTATTGTCACTGCAAAATGCTCACAGGGTATTTTATGCTTACTGAATGTTATTGACATTGCAGAATAGACTATATTGTCTGAAACGGGCAGAACAAAAAATAATAATTTTTAACTTAAAAATTAATTACCCAGCCTGTCTGTGTTATGTAATACATACGGATAATGTTCAAAAGGTGATATGAGCAACTTAATCACACAGTCCAAAAAATACCAAGGCTTTTAAAAAAAAGTAAATATATATTATTGCACATATTATTATTATTATTATTATTATTATTATTATTATTATTATTATTATTATTATTATTATTATTATTATTATTATTATTATTATTATTATTATTATTATTATTATTATTATTATTATATATTATTATAGCATATATTAGCCTGGTGTTGGCTTAGCGGTTAGGGTGCCAGCTTGGGATCCTAGGATCCTGGGTTTGAATCCCGGTCGATTGCTGAATTAACGCCAGGGGGGGTTGACTCAACCTGTCATCCTTCCGAGGTCGGCAAATTGAGTACCAGTTCACTGGTAATTCCCTGTGTGTTGCAAGAGGTGACTAACAGGGTTGGCGGCAGGAAGGGCATCCAGACCATAAAACATTGATTCTAAAAAAGGGACCACAGTGCCAAAAAAAGGCCAACCTCCGCTCTGCGGGGAAAAATGGCCTCTAAAGGTTCTTTTTTTTTTATAGCATATATTATTCGTTAAAATATTTTCTTCCATAAAACAAACACAAACCAAAAAAAAAAATCTATATATATATATATGTATAGCCATATATTAGAAAAATTTAAAGTTGGTGTTTCTTGGGCAATATTTTGCTCATACAATTTTTGAACACCTATCATATAACACAGATCATTTATTTCCTTTTTCATGTGCATACATGTTTTCTTTTTTAAACTGGTCTTCATTCTCTATTTTTCTCCTTTTTTATTATTACTTTTAACTTTTTTGCAGCGATTTGTCGTCACTCTTGTGGGGATGGATTTTGCTCAAGACCAAATATGTGCACATGTTCCAGCGGACAGGTGTTGCCCACCTGTAACTCAAAGTCCTGTGAGTCCTGCACGTCTCACTCATCCCAAAGAAGAACTCATATCTTCATTATAATTTTGCTTATAAGAAAATTACAAGCATTAAGAACACAGATGAAGAACTCGTTCAATTGTCCATGACAATGCAATTGTGGTTTGCATGTGAATAAAAAGGGCACACCAATTAAGGAAAACATTATAAAAGTGTTACCATGCAGAATTACTGAAGCATGTTGTTTCGTAAATGGGTGTTGAAGAGTAAGAGCACAAGAGAGGGATTTTATCGAGGTCGAAACCCATGCTCTTGACAGAGCATCAAGGGGTGCTCACCACAAGTCAGGAATGTTTCCATAGCTACGAAAAAAAATCCTGGACAGGTAGATACTCCAATTCAGGATACAAGCATTTATACATTTAGCAGCCTTGAGAATCAAATCATCAACAGTGAGGGCAATGTAACAAGTCTTTACAAACTCCATCACCAAACCCATTGTTGTTATTATACCTTTCCTATATTCGTAAATCATGTTTTATATATATATTCCAGTTTAGCTTCTCAGCACTTATCTTCCCCCATCCAAAAGCTTGATCTTTTCTACCCCCGTTAATTCACCCCAGATCCACTTTTTTGAAATTCCAACTTCTTTCCTGGAAGTCCTAGCAGTGTCCACGTTTTTTTTTTTTACCTCTCCCACCCCCCTCCCCCCCCTGCCCACCGCACTTCCCATGCTTCCTCCCCCCAAGCCCTCTCCCTCCCACAGATCTCCCGATGTCCCTGCTCTCCATCTTGTTCTCCCGCTCCCTTTATCTTATGTTTTATGTGTCAGTTTGTCTTTTTGTGATCAATGTTAGCTCTTACACGAGCCTCGACCTTGTATACAAAAAAAAAAGAAAAAGAAAAAGCTCTCTTCCCCTCCCACTCTGTCCCTACACCAGTCCAGAATGAATGGTAGCTCATTTGGCACATTGGATATGCATAGGCATCAACAACTGAGATTCCTTCAGATTATATATGTGTGAGGCTGAACCACCAACCAAATTGTACGTGTTGAACAAGAAAGTAAATAATTGAAGGAATACATATGAAAAATGATCATAAATTTACCATTTGAGGAACCAATGCAAAAAATTTTATTTTATATATATATATATATATATATATATATATATATATATATATATATATATATATATATATATATATATATATATATATATAGTGATAAGCCGAAGATGTGTGATAAAATATGACAATAAATTTAGTAGCAAAATGCGTAAGCAAAAAAATGATCACTGTTCCTATCTTGTGTGTAGCGTCCCAGTGCAGCATCAGGTGCATGAATGGAGGAAGCTGTGCAGAAGACCACTGTTCCTGCGTCACAGGTTTTACTGGAGCTCATTGCGGACAACGTGAGTGGTTTTTTTTAATTTTAGCAATTGCAATCAATCAATTAGCAAGATTTTAGGTTCAGTAACTTGCACTGTCCATTAAACATTTTCAAGACACAATTTGCTAACCCTTTACATAAAGTTTAGTTCACCGAGGTCATTAAGGATCTTTTCACATCGTTATTTGTCTTTAGTTCATGAAAAGTGAAATTTCTCGAGTGAGTTTGGGGGAAAAAAGGGGTTTGGGCATTAATGCTTGGAACCGAGTGTTAAAAATATTCTTGAATTTTTAGAAGTTGAAAAAGATGTACTCATTTCTGTACTCATTTCTGCTCTGTTGGCTGCTTCAGTGATGTCATAATCTCTAAAATGTACATTTCATCAAGTGTCCGCTTGAACAAACAAACACACATGCTCAATAGCAAGTGTTCATGCGCAGCTGCATGAGCACACTGGAGACGCTCATTGGCACGAGCTGTCAGAATGTTTGGATGTTGGGTGGATAGAATGTATAACATCTTAAGATATTCTCTAACCCCACCCATCATTAAACATTATTAATTCTCAATCCCACTCAAGGCCCTTAAGAAATGCTATTACAACAGTCATTTAGGAATGTGTGCATCCATTGCGAATTATGAGCTTGATAGAAACTTGCCCGTTTAATTTGCACAGGGCAAATTCTTTGTGACATGTGGTTGCACTGTTTGTGTCATAATTGGTCTGTGGCCACACTATTTTGATCATAATGGATCTGCGGTTACCATGGTTCATGACATAGTGGGTGTGACTGATTTTCTGACAGTAGGACTATGGTTAGATTATTCAGGTTGTTTTGACAATTCATCCTAGTTATGGTTCGGCTATTTATCTTAAAATTCCAGTAGATTTGTTGTTATATTTTTCATTGCATAATTGCTATCTGCTAAGATAACTTCCCACGTGACGGATCAAATTATTTGTAATTTCTCAATTATAATTTTTCATGAACTGAGTTTAAAAGCCCATCAGAGAAGGGAGATGTGGTGAAACCGATTGTCCCACAAAAAGCTTATAGCTTGATTAATTGTCCTTTATTGTACCTGTATTTTGACAGAATATCCATCACTTGCCCGGTAGTTGAACTAATTGTCCTGGAGATAGCCTGTAGACAAACTGATGCAAAGTTTTCTTGTAGTTTCACAAATTGTTTCACAATGGCCCTACAGATAAACATATTAAGCCTCTATGTAGTTGGATTAATGATCCCACATTGCAAGGCCTGAATTTAGACAAATTGCTATAGTTAGTCTTGGAGAAAGCCAGTAGGCAAATTGATGAAAGTTGGCATATAGATTGACAAATTGTTTCACAATGGCCCTGCAGATAAACATATTAAGCAACTATGTAGTTAGATTAATGATCCCACAATGCAAGGCCAGATCTTAGACAAATTGCTATAGTTGGTCTCTCGTTAGAAAGATTGTTCCACAGTAAGCTTGTGATTAAACAAAGTAATCTCATGGTATGACTGTTGTTTGAATGACATCTCCCAAGGGGCCTGGATATACATTCTTCTTCTTAGAATTTTCCTTTGGTTCGACTACTGATCCCCTGATGTATTTGTGGTTTTCTTTTTAAAATACGAGTAGCATCAACGAGATTTATTAATGTTCTTCCTTTAAAGTGAGCATGAAAATTGATAATCTGCTGATGATTTTGTCATGAACTTAATTTGCAATATGCAATCAACCATCTGTGTAATGTGTGCTGGCAGGATAGCGGAGAGGTTCTGAGCTGTCAAGGCTGGTTTTCAATCTCAAACCAGCTATAAAATGTCATCCTGGGATTTTTCAGGCAGGGAAATTCACCAATGCATGTGTCGTCACGAAGATTGCCGTTAAAATTGGCATCCCACCTGCTATCATTAGTTGGTGGAAGTTATATGCCCCACGGTGTACTTATAAACTCTGAAAAGGGGAAAACGTTATTATTTCCTCTGTGCCATTGTCCCATTTGGCCCTTGCCCAGTATATTTGTTCCCAGGAACTACAGGAAATAGTTTTTGGATTATAAATTTTATTTCATCATAAAAACTTGGTTTACCATAACCAAATTATGTGATGGAATTTCATTATTTTCATTTTAGTTGCTACTTGATAGTTAATGATGGTATCGGAGCAATTGCAGTATAGTTAAGATGCAGTTCCGCATTAGATTTTTATTTTTTTACATGATGTAAAAAGACGTGATGCTTATGGTTACACCATTTTGCAGGTCAAGTTGGCCTTCATTCCATATAATGTTTTTGTCCGAACCATTTCAGTTTTTTTTTGCAATGTCTCACTCACATTTGCCTTGCACGTGTTTGCATGAATTGGCAAGAGCTCAGTTTATGCCAATTCCCAGTGGATTCTGATTGCTGGAAAAGATGGAGAGATGCATCAAGGTGCCAGAACTAGGCTGAATGAACAATACTGCGTCTTTGGACAGCGCTTTATTTCCGATCAAAATATGAACGTAAACCAGCATATAGGCTTTACACAACATTTTAGATTGAAGTATAAAAGGTGGATGTCACCAAAACAACACCAGTTTTTATGATAAATATGTGTCGACTGCAGATGCCAGGGCTGCTGTGTCAGGGCCCTTGGGTAGCGCAGAAGTGGGTTCCAGCTCTGTCGGGCCCAACACATTGTGTAAGACAGATGAGGTTGTTGTTAAAAAACAAACAAATAAACAAAAAACAGCCCATTCTGCCCATATTGGGTTTTTTATGTGCTTCTTGACAAAGAAAAAAAAAAACTTTAAAAACTATTGGGATAAGCCTTACTGCTTGGGCTAAAATTATTTTTCCCAGAGTCGTTTTCTTTCATCCGAGACCAAAATTGTCGTCTTTTGTGAGTACATCTGGACAGATATTGAAATGTAATCAAAGTCATTAAAACACTCCAAGCATATATGCAGCCTTAAGGTAGTGTGTTTGTCAATCCTCTGCGCACCGCTGATAAGAGTCGGATATCGACAGAATTATGTCCTTGACATTTCATTAGCTACTTCTACAGCTCATCACCGATTAGATAAGACATACCATCACTCTGACATTAACCCATTCTGCCATTAGGGTGTTGAACCTTTAAGCGGTGTGGCAATATCTGTCAAGGCCATGGTCTGCCTTCTGATTGTCCAAAAACTATCTATATTCCCGATGGATCTGGGACTTGGCAGGCCTGCAATAAGTATGTCTTCATTGCCAAGACCTTCATTCTTTCATGCAAGTGTCTTCAATCAATCATTTGAAGGAAATATTTTGGGGAAGTTCTGACGCTTGTAGTCTGTTACGTTCAGCATGAAACATCTTTCAAGTTTGGCTCGTTTCTAGTTAATAAAACTTAACTTTATTAATGCACAGTGCTTTGAGGTTATCAAATGAAAAGCACTTTATAAATGCTGTATTATGAATCACACATTTCCCGTTCATTCATTCACTAACAAATTCATTCATTCATTCAGTGTTTTCAAAATGTGCTTAATTTTGTAAACCATTGCATTCCAACAATATCCTTCCATCTCAATTTTTTCAATGACTTGATTTCTGAGTGGATTGGATTTATTATCCTGCAATGCTATTATTAGTCCCCTACCAGATTCACTGTAGGGGACTTACAGGTTTGCTCTCCATCTCTGTCCGTCCGTGACAACTGTGGTTTTCCAGACTTTCTGCCCACACTCTAACATATTCAACTGAAACTTGGTGCATGGCTTTATTATAACAAGTTACAGAACACGTCCAAGTTTCAGGGCGTTTCGTCAATTTTTCACAGTTGTGTCCTTTTTGGACTTGGAAAATATCACACCCATAGGGGACATGTGTTGCAAAGCAATTCTCCCTCTTGTTTCATATATTCCAGGCATTACAGCTGGCTGCTGGGTCTCATATTCATATACAATGACTGCAGTGTTAACGCATAAGACTACATTTAATTGTCCGACTCTACACTAGCTATTAACTGACACTTCCACTGGACTGCATCTGTAGTCTGTCTCATTCTCCAATGTTCATATCACTCACTGTATTCTTTCGAGGTCGGCAATGCACATGGCTTTCTCCATCCGAAAACATAACCTTGAAATAGGATTTGCAGATTAAAAACATAGTTCCATTGTTGTCTTCACCAGCTCTGATGTTCAGTGCATCAAACTGACTGGCCTTGAAATTGCAATGGCATACTTATCCTCAACTACTAGTTGTGCTTTCAAGTTGTGTCCTTGAAGACGATTATGAATAATGTGAGTAGAGGCATTGAAGTTAACAATATATTCTGTTGTTATACTGTCCAGGAAAATGGTGAAGAGGTAGTGAATTTGTATTTGAACTGTTTAGTCTGGGTCTGATTCCTGACCTGAATATAAACTGTAGGATTGGTACTTTGCAGACAGGGTGTTGTATCATAAAGCGTGCGTCCCTAGGAGGATGACACGCTTGATGATGCCACATCTTCTAGCAAAGATCCTACGGTGGACCCTATGGTGTCATTTGTGAAGAAGAGGTAAATGATCACCGGCACCATGAACAAATTACAGTTTCCTACCCAAATGAGCTCCAGTCAAATGGCAACCATAGCCAGCCAATTTTTGAAAGACTTGGGCCAAGCCTCCCCTCAGCCGACCCACAATAAGATGGGTATTAATTGTGGCCATTAAAAAATTAGTTGTGGTGGACAGTTATTACATTTGCCATAAGTGTTTGCTTCTGGTCTTTACTTGTATTCTAACTTAATTAAGCCTCCCATTAGACCATAGTGGAAGGCTTATTGCTGTTGTAGGGTTTGTTTTTACAAAATGACACCCCCAGTTGTTAATGGTACCATAAAGTGTTTTAGACCCCCAGGGTTACCAAACCACCATTTAGAATTTTTTTCTTCTTCCTGCACTCTCGACACCGAATTTCCAAACTGTATCAATTTCTGTGCTGAATCTTGGAGCTGGCTGGGACTTTCAGAATGAAATTTTGCATCAAATACAAAGTATGTGTGGTTGACATAATTGTTTTAACCTTAGCCTAATTTTAAGAGATGTACAAGGGGACGAAGGGAAGAGTTTTAGTCGGTCCTGGGATGTTTGAGGAGTTCATTTTGAACATCGGTTCGAGGCAGGGAAGCGCGCTCAGCTCATTCCTGTTTAGCATGGTGATGGAGCTGGTAAGCAGGAAGGTAAACCTGAAAGATATTCTGGGGAGGATATTGTATGCAGATGATCTGGCTGTTTTGATGGAGAGTGGGTGGGAAGTGCAGGAAGTAGTGGGGGAGTGGAAGGAGGCATTTGACAAACATGGGCTGAAAATGAGAAGAAAGAAGACAGAGGTGATGTGGGTTGGAAGCAGAGAAAATAAATTATTAGGTTAGAGGAGAAGATCAGACAAGGAAATAGATTCGAGTATCTGGGTGGAACAGTGACCTGTGACCAGTAATTCATCATAACCTTTGTTCTAAGTACAGTAGAATGGCGATGTTGGTGTCTATTAGTATGTTTTCAAGTGTTATTTTACTATTTAGTGGCTATCCTGATGGCGTAATTCCAAGATGGCCACCAAAGCACCCGAAACAATCCAAAAATACCACTGAAACTTACATTTTAACATTTTATTCATTCTCTTCCTCATCATTGTTATCAGCACTTTGATTGTCTGCATCATCAGTGTCATTGGTTTCATTTCTTCTTGTATTGAAGGAGTTTAGGCAGGCAGGACCACCACCACAGGCACAGAACATAGTGCAAGGAATTTGATGGCCCATGCAGCCAGTTACCACCTTTACATGGTCGGTCTGATACACAGCCACATTTGACCAACTTGAGGATTTGTTCAGGAGCGTAGGGTACTCCATCTTTCATGTTTCGTGGGATTAGGCACTTATTTGTGTCATCTGTTTCCCATCCATATTCTACAGCATTAAGAGGAGGTGGATCTCCACTCAGGGCACTGTACCATTGGACGACCTGATAATGTGCTCTGCGAACATTCTGCTCAAATGCTTCAGTTGTTGGTGGCAAATTACACAGTTTTGGTGCACTTGTTGATTTCCCAGTTATCTTTGCCCACTGTTGCTGACGGCACTCTGTCATGGAAGAACATGGTGTTTTCCAACCGTAGCATGCAGCCATGAAAGCTGTCGATTGCTTGACCACTTCGATCATATCTGCCGTCAGTTGGCCAAGTTGATCTAGTGTGTAGCCTTTTCTTGACACAGTAATTGCTGTTGTCTTGCCCACTCCATAGGTCACTGCAACCGAGTCCGCGAGTCGCAACCAGTTCGGGCATTGAGTGCTAAGATTGAGGGTACAATATCTGCATGTTTATGAGCAGTTGCCTTTATGTCAATGCAAGAGCGATGTTTGATTGGCGACTGCATCGTCATGGAAGACTCAAGCTTCTCACTCAAGTAGAAGAAGAGCAGTAAGGCAAATACATCAGTGTCATCACACATCACACAAACTCGTGATTCTGGATCTCCTTTTGCAATGTGGATGGCTTGTTGAGTAATGAAGATGTCCGCCTCTTCATGTGTTGTGGCAAGATCCAGACGAGGATTTTTGCATCTTGTAGATACTTGTGTAGGTACTGACTTTTCGCCTGTAACTACCAACTTGTGGTCTTGTCACGTTTTGTAAGAAATCTTTGTCACTTAGGATCTGCTCGCAAATGAGTGTGTTCAGTTGTGCCTCGTTTGTGTAGTTTTTGAGCACTGCATCTCGAGCAGGCAGTGGAGTTGTCAGTGTGAGATGATGGACACGGCTAGCGGTTGCTCTAGCAGACCTAGTGCTACTTTTGGTAGAGTAGTCATGATATCGGTCAAAACACAGGTAAACATCAGCTTCACACAACCGCAGGGAGAGCCACAACTTGAAGCCTGATATGAACATGTCAACGGTTCCATGAGCTGGCCAGTCAACTGTCCAAATAACAGCTGACACATCCATCACTATATTTCTTTACACATTCATCCATAAAATCATTCTCATCATCATCCATACGTCTAAGATTATTGGCTACATGTTTTCTAAACACAAGTAATGTTGCCATCCCAGGGGAATGTAATGGTAGCATTTCGTCACCGAAATGTTGGATGACCTTCTCCACTAAGACACACCTAGACACGACACACCCACCGTTATCTGAGTATACTGCCTCAACATCAAGAGAATTCCAAACTTTTGAGGGATCACTACACATAACATTGACAGTTTCAGGGAATGCTTGGTCATCAACAACAAACTTGCTATCTGTATCATTGGTCCTATGAGTGCCGACATGGAAAGCAGCATTGCATTTGCGATGGTACCTGGCATCTACGGCATGCAGATCTAACTGTGCACCAATAATGCGGTCAAGGACTATTCTACCAAGGTCATCTTCACGTTTCTGACATAAGTCTATAAGATACTGTTTGTAAGATCTCACCATCAGCCATTTTGTCAGTTGTTACTTTTGAAGCAGGTGTTCTGTACTGCAGTGGCACCTTGGCATCATACTCATGGGGCAATGTACAAGGAGTTGCATCATAGTGTTTTTTCGTTTCGTTTCAACAGTGTTTTCGAAAGTCAAATAAAGAACCACCAGAACTTTAGCGCAATCGCTTAGGTGACACTGTGGTGTCAGGCGATTTCTCATCATCATTCACACGCTTGTCCAATTTACATAGAGTAGAAGGAGATACATATTTGTTTATACAATTTTTATGACATTTTAGAGTCGATGAGCCATTAGAAAGTTCTGGTCGTCGTCCAATATCATCTTGACGAATTTTACTACCGGATAATATTGTGTGGATCCGTGAAGAATCCATGAATTTTCCATCTTGCTCACGACAGTTGTAAAGTGCCTTAAAGAAGCACTCTTCTTCTTGTTATAATTGCGCCATATCATCAGAACCTGCAAGGGAAGAAAAAAACCTAATTACTACTGCTCCATATAATCCATCTATAAATAGCATGATTCGCAGGATGCATCATAGGCTTGTAAGTTTTAGTAGTAATTTTGGATTTTTCGGGTGATTTAGCGGCCATCTTGGAATTACATCATCAAGATGGCTACCAAATACTAAAATAACTTTATAATCATATTTGTCACCCTTGAAAACATACTAATAGACACCAACATCACCATTCTACTATACTTAGAACAAAAGTTATGATGAATTATAGATTTTAGTACTAGGTTGCGGCCATCTTGGATTCTGAAAAAGCCAAGCGGGTGGCAAGTGGCCACCCGGGCTAAATTTCATAAACTAATAAAAATGCAAATAAATGATTGTGAACAGACATTGCAACCTTTTTTTAAAATATGGGGTCCTGCCACTGGACTATTAGGATTTTCTCCCGTTTTTGTTTCTCACGAGGACTTTCGGAATGAAATTTTGCATCACTAATGGGAATACAAAGAACGCAGGGTTAACCTAATTGTTTTATATATTGGCCTAATTTTAAGGTCATGACCTAATTATAGTCATTTAACATTTTTCGCCTTAATCTGAATGAAGTTTATCCAATCGGAACAAATGTGCCCTCCCTAGATAGATAGCCTAAAACAAGCTGTATTTAAACTTGAGTTACATCATGCCCCTCCAGGTTAAAGGTCAGGGTCTTACACCCCTTGGAGTACTAAACCACCATTTAGGTTTCCACAACAATATGCATATATTTTATCATATCTATAATTGGGTATTGAAAGTGTGCAGTTGGAATCAGTGATCTGCCTAGTGGTCCTGACCAATATTATGTAGTTGTACAACGTGCATTCAAAAGCTATTGTGACGAGATACTCACAATAGTCCAAGATATGCCCACTTTTATTTTTCAAAATACAAATATATATACTATAAATGAATATAAATATATATATACACAAAATTATATATAGTAATTTCACTTCTCCCAACCACATCCAGATAGACTCCATGTAGTGTGTGGAAATAGGAGGTTTTAGGAGTCGCGGAAGGCGAGAGGACGAGGCCATTTCGTAGGGTTCGAAGCTCGTTTATTCGTACAGAAATCTCCAGCACTCTAAACGCGAACGGAAGTGGTACAGCTTTTATAAAGCCAAAACCCTCTTCGGAGGGCGTGGCTCCACAACCGCGCGTGCGTCACTTCCACACAACCAAAAGCCCCACAGGCCCGTGCACGTGGATTATGACCAAACATAAGGTAACCGTCACATGCGAATAAGTTAACCGCGACATGCGAATAAGGTAACCGCTACAAGGTAATGTAACGTGTGGCAGGCGGTGCTTATCACTCCCGGTAAGGTGCAGCAAGGGCTGTATGGGACACCTTACTGGCGGTTCTCCACTCACAGTATGGAGTCGCATAATAACTGGTATATAACCGAAAGGTTTTCAGTCACAAGTGTGTGGAAAGCTCGCTGCGTTGCCCTGATGATGCCCCAAATAAGGGCGAAACTAGGTCGGCAACTGAGTTTTTCATGCCCTTTTGACGGTAACTGCAAATATATATATACACAAAATGTATTAATAAAAACGTTCTTGGATCTTGTTCGTAGAACTTTTGGGTGCCCCACACATTGTTAATAATTTTAAGGGAATGCTATAAGGGGAATCCATACACGTATTTATATATAAGTGCAAGTTTAAAGCGATACAATGGAGATTGAAAAAACAATATTGAATATATGCCTTGAATTATTTTGAATATATGCCTTAAAGTCCAACTATTAGCAAAAGTTTTTTTTTCTACAGTTTATAAGGCTCATGGAAGAGCTGTCATGCACACAAATCACACACTGACACAGGGTT
Source organism: Myxine glutinosa (assembly GCF_964187855.1). Classification (NCBI taxonomy): domain Eukaryota; kingdom Metazoa; phylum Chordata; class Myxini; order Myxiniformes; family Myxinidae; genus Myxine; species Myxine glutinosa. Next base: position 163,899,507 of record NC_136262.1, read on the forward strand.
TATCTGCATTCTACCCTATAAATGCTGAGTGTCATGCAAGGAAGTAGCACATACCATTTTATAGTATTTGGTGACTCCGCTAGGGTCCTGTGAACCTACTACTCTCAGAGCAGATGCTCTAGCCACAATGCTCCTGAGTCTGGTGCCTCATTTTCTCAGTGTATTTAATCTTTTGTAGGCAAATTTGCCAAATTACATTTCTGGGAAAATTTTAACCTCAGGATGATTTTCAAGTCTTTCTCTCCTTCTCCTCCCCACTCCAACCCAACCCCCATGATATACCTCAATCATCAACTTCGGTTGCCTTGTTGCATATACCTATCTATAAGTATTGCTAATCTAATAGCACTTAGGTTGGGACTAAAACAGTGTTTTTCTTTCGATGTCCTTGCAAAAATTTCTGTATTCCTGTCCACGTCATGAATACTCCCCACGTGCTCCTCTCCCAACCTCCTTCCCCTACCCTCCCACTCCCCACAGGTGTTTTCCTATACTTATGCTGTTCTTATCTTGTGTTTCTGTGCAGCTGTTTGCGAGTCTGGCTGTAAAAATGGAGGTCGATGCATTGCCCCTAATCGTTGTGCCTGCGCCTATGGTTTCTCCGGATCCAAGTGTGACCGAGGTATTTGGAAAAACGTACTTTTAAACTTGGAAATAGTGTAAAAGATGTACATGTTGTATGAAAACAAGTACACCTGCAATGACAGCTAGGTTGAACGGTACATGGTTTTGTTGTTGTTTCACCATGCTGTCTTTATCATTAATACAGTAAAGAGATTCCTCTGTTGAGGTTATCATTATGTAAAACAGGTTTTAACATATGTGATGTCTACTTTCTTAAAATATTTCCGCATTTTAAATTGCATTACAAAAACTGCAAGGTAATATGCCTTTAACATTGCATTAATTTTGTCGCGGTTCTTGAATATCACTGACTTAGATTTCAGAATGTGAAAAAAGTATTATTTGCTTTGGTGAGGCATGCGCCAACAAAATGAAGTGCAAGCAGATGCAAGGCCTCATGAGCCACAGAACACCTTGGCATAGGCACAAGGAGCAAGTGAGGGAAGTGAGCAGGGAGCACGTTACCAGGTATACTCATTGCTGGCACAGCACTCTGCAGAAACGCATGTGGTTCCTCGACATGACAATCCACCTTACACATGGAAAATGTGACCCGACGATGGCACAACCGGGTGGTGTGACTCACTATGGCCCGGCGAAAGTTTGCGAAGCAGGCGTGCTGGATGCTTTCGGAGAAAAAAAAGTAGCAGAAAGTTGGCAAGTTTCTCAGGTGTTGGTTTAGTCCCAAAAACAGGTCTCAAGGGTTACTACACACTTGCCTTTCTGACGCCACCCATAATTTTTGGTTCCAGACACAAGACTTGTTCCATTTTTCCACATTTCCGAGGCAAAAACATGTCTTCATCGTAATTCAGCAAACATTCTTAAAGTGTATTATTTCCTCCTCATATTTACAACCGTTGTCATTTCATTTGCCAAGAACAATTACTTAAAATAAAATAAACCCTTATGTGATTTGATATGAGCAGAAATTTGATATGACATCTTAATGATATGAGCAGAAAATACAATCTATTTGTATTTGATAGAATGTCATAGTATTTCCTAGTAGTAACTGTAACGCATTTTTAGAATATGATTTATTGCAAGTGTGAACAGAACCGAGACATAATTTGGGGAAAGAGTAATTACAGTTTTGTTTGATTATCATTTAAAAACACGAGACTATGGGCGAGTTATGTAGAAATCATACTGGAAACAACACGAGAGCAGCATAGGTTGTTGGTGTTGTTGTTGTTGTATAGCCCTGGACAGTTCTCTTGAACAAGACTGGCATGGAGACAGCCGATTGATCGCACAGGAGCGACCCAGAGATTCCCCACATCCAGGATGGTGTGTGTACCCCCCGCCTTCATGAAGTCAGGGCCACGGCAGAGTAGAGATAAAGATAGAGATAGAGATAGAGATAGAGATAGAGAGAGAGAGAGAGAGAGAGAGAGAGAGAGAGAGAGAGAGAGAGAGAGAGAGAGAGAGAGAGAGAGAGAGACAGAGACAGAGACACACACAGAGACAGAGACACACACAGAGACAAGGGAAAGGGCCAGTCCATGGGGATCGATCGGCAATCTGACTGTGACCGCGCTGCCCTAACAAATCCGGGCAGCAGGGAACGATGGGGAATATTTGGCCCCTGACTTGCGTAGGGGGGAGGGGGGGAAACCACCGCGAAGAGGCGTCCCCGGAAGTGCAGTGTAGGTTGAGTTAGGAGGTGGTGATGTGTCAACCGCATAATCTAATCGAGAATGAATGCATTGACTTGATGTGTTAGTGGTTTGCACAGTGATTATATACACCACACCAACTGCTTGTGCCTCCATTAGATGCAAATGGAATGATTGCACAATAGTAAGAGCTAGCCAATATAAGAATGGTCAAGGTAGTGACAACACAGCAGTAGGAAACAGGTATGCAAGAGACAGTGATGAATATGATCAGTTCGACTAGAAAATGAGGCAGGTGGATGAGAGAGACCATTAAATATGAGAGATGACATGAGATGTTGGTGAGCTACAATGACCACTTTGAAGAGGGAAGAACATTAGTAATACGTAGACTGTACTAAACTGATAAAACCACCTTTAGAGGCCATTTTTCCGCGCAAGCGGGGGTTGGCCTTTTTCGGGAACCGTGGTTGTTGTTGTTTTTTGGTCCCCTTTTTGAAGCAATGTTTTACGGCCGGATGCCCTTCCTGACGCCAACCCTTTTTGCCGCCTTTAACGACAAACAGGGAATTACCAGTGAACAGGTCCTCAATTAGCCGACCTCGGAAGGATGACAGGCTGAGTCAACCCCCCTGGCATTAATTCAGCGATCGACCGGGATTCGAACCCAGGATCCTAGGATCCTAAGCTGACACCCTAGCCGCTAGCCCAACTGTACTAAACTGATGTAGACAGGTATTCAATAACAGTGACACCAAAATGATGGCTTGATTATTAGCACAACTGGCATATTCAAATGGATGCCATAATATGAGAAATGCAAGTTTAACATCTCTTTCAAATTATAGCAACTTTTAAGATTTTGTGTATTGAAAATCAGAAGGTTGGCCAACTGCAGGTGCACGAAACAGACTGCTATAGGAAGTGAAGTGTAGCTGACATGTTTGGCTATTAGCCCTTCATCAGAGCAAAAGAGGTTAATGAAAGGCTAATTCTCAAACCATCAGATCCACCTCACCTCCCAAGGTGGTTGACATACTCTTTTCCACTTTCAGTTGAAAAAAACCCATTAACTTGTCAGTTGACACAAGTTTTCATGGAGACAAAATATTCCATTAAATATTTGGTGCAGTTTTTTTTTTGCCCCAAAAGACACAAAAATATAAGAGATCAACATTATGACATTATATCTGAGCTATAGAATGGAGACCGATTCATCTTGTGCACATGGATGTACTACACAGATTACCGGACAGGACCTTGCTACACCCAAGTGAGCAACCAGATGTGCCAGGGTCAAGTGAGTGGCATTGTCTGCACTAAGGGATTGTGCTGCGCTACCATTGGGCGTGCCTGGGGACACCCATGTGAGATGTGCCCTGCACAACCCCAGCCCTGTCGCAGAGGACTCATCTCCAACGTTCGTACAGGCGCCTGCCAGGGTATTGAAAATGGCAACTGCTCTTTCATGCACTTCTCACAACTCTTTGTACACTCTAGTTAACAGGTCTAGTTGAAATCCATACTTATTGCATGATGTTCTTGAGTGTTGTCCATAGTACATCTCTTCTAGTCCATGAAATTCACCTTGCACAAGATGTAGAAAAACAGCTGTGCAGCTGCACTGACTCGCATGATCAAGATACTGAGATGTTGATATAAAGTGATAAATTACCGGGAACGTTAATGCAACAATAAACTTTAACAGCAGGAGACCATTTAATTCTTCCACTGACATATTGTGCTCTACATGGCAAATACATTACACGCATTGTAGAAATTGAGAGACTTCTCTGTCCCAAACACGAGTTGTAATTTATTACGAGAAGTTTTCCATGTGCTTGTGAAACATTTCCTAAATGAATGAACTGTGGTTGTAATGTGCTTATGTTAAACTGCAAGAGAAAATTTAACTTTTAGTTTTTAGGATGGTGTATCTGAAAGCTATACAGGCCGTGCACAACATCGGTTACATTTTGTGCAGATGTTGATGAATGCAAGGCCATTCCCGGGATGTGCAAAGGAGGAAACTGCGTGAACACGGTGGGCTCTTATGAATGCAAATGTCCTGTGGGTTACAAGCAAACTGAAATCTCCCAGCAGTGTGAAGGTATGATCTCATGTCACATTGGCAAGTACAATTGTTAAATAAATGTCAGAAATCCTGTTTTCTTGCAATACCGATATATATATATATATATATATATATATATATATATATATATATATATATATGTAATGTATATAATCAACGACATACAGTGTGACGAGCGCTGTCCCGATCTCCTGTGGACCGAAGTACTGGACCAAAGCGTCACATGCGTCACCCCCATTGGCTAAACATCAAGCAGAGCCACCAATCTGGATTTCGGGCTTATTTGCCCTCTAGCCCAGCAGATATGTGAAAAAATTGTGCTTTTGGTGATACAAGCATGAAATTTTGAACACTGATAGAGCATACTACTAGGAAGATTTTTGGATATAGGGGCATTCAAATCTTTTCCTAGGGACAAAATGGCGGCCATTTAAAAAATGGCCGTTTACGGATAATAAGATACACAGTACCGATGTCTATAAAACTAGATTTACTTATTGCTCAAGCACACCTATGATGTTTTTTTCACGTAAACAGGTTGTAAGATCATAATTAAATGTCAACAAACTCACATAACATTTATTTGGTCCTTATTCTTTACAAAAATAATTACTTTTTGAGCTATTTTGAGCAAACTCCAGAAACACAATGGAAATGAAGTGAAAATGCCACATTAACGCTGTGGAAGTGACTTTCACTATAAAACAGTCTACAAAACAGTCTTCCACATGTTTGTGTATATGTAACAGGTGTGTTATTCCTCCTGTATACTATCGTGTGCACTCCCCTGCACAGTGACACAGAGCTGAGCACTGGAGTGCGGCCTTAACACACTTGCACTGTTTCCTGCAACCCTTCTTGCATCCACATCTAATCAATTGTCGGCATGCCTCAGTTGCCTCTGTGAGGGTTGTCCAATATATCCCCCAGCCGTTATTACTCTGTTTCCAACCCCATTCACTTGGCGATGGGAGCTCAGGTGCGCAAATCATCATCTGGCCCCAACAAAAGCCGGCTTGGTAGGCAGCTCTCTTGATGTGTTGTCTGAGGGCTTCTTGCGTTGGTGGGATAGCCTCTATTGATCTACCAGTCTGGGTGAAGAGATGCTTGCGGGCATCGTTAACATGTTCCTGGCTGCTTGTTCGATCGTAGAGCAGAACAACAAAACGCTCCAGTGGATCCATGTTGTCATTTGCAGTTGAAATGGTTGGTGTGGCAGCCAGTGCGCAGAAAGCTGAGGTGACCTCATCATAGGCTTTCCATGTTTCCCATGCTGTTTTCTTCCCCCTTCCGCCGAAGCAGGACACGGTGTCACACCCAGTGAAGGCGTGGAAGAATGGCAACCCTCGGCACTTGTTTGGTCCCAGTGCCACAGCCATCTCGTGAGCTGCCAAGTGCCTGAAATTCTTCCCTGTGCCAAAAGCAACCCAGAGTTCATCGATGTCAAGATATCCAGTTGCTGCCACTGCAAGGATCAAAACATCTGTGTCCACTGTGCGGATTGACACCTTGGTATAGCCCTGTCTGACTGCATCTTGGACATGGAGTAGTATCCTTGTATCTGCCTCCTCGTGACTACACGGGGAAAGACCAGTAACATCTCGTGGCTGTGTACAAAAAACTTCTTTGTGGTTTGTGGTGACGATTTGCTTGTCAGTCTCAATGTTTGCTATCCTCGTTGCTAGAAAGTCAAACAACTCCACCTTGTTCTCGTCTATGCGAAGGAAGGCCTGCCAGTTTCGAGGGATGGAACTAGATGGCTCAACTCGTCTCCTGGTGCCTTTACCCCTCGTCTTCCTGGTGTCGGCTTTCAAACTGTCTGGGAAATATTCATCCCAGATAATATCAATCCTGCTCTTATTTTGTATCTGAGATGTGATGTATGGCAAGAATACTAGTGATGCATACTCAGAGAAGGTCTTCGCATTACGAGGTGCCAGCATGTTCACGATGGCTGCTCCATCCAGGATCATGACTTCAACAGGGGGGCTTACATCATCATTTTCCCGTGAGGTGATCAGATCTTCTAAGCACCCAACCAGATCAGACTTGGTTCCAAGCCGGATTTTGCCCATTTGTGACAATGCAGGGGGACAAGCTTGGTTTTCATGTGCAAAGAATTCATCAAGATCTCCATTCCGTGTCTGGGATGCAATAAACAGCCTGGAGAACAGAACGCAGTCATTCTTCAGAGATACCACCTTCAACTCTGTTCTTGACTTCTCTCTGACTGGGGGTCGGCTGAAGAGAGGGAGATTGTTTCTTTTTATTGGGTCAGTGATAGGCTTTGTCTGATGTACAAGCCTCTCGTTCACATACAATATGTGTCATACTGTTCTTTTCCCAGCTTCTCGATCTGGTAAAGGGTGTTGATGACTGCTGGGTCTGCCAGGTCTCTGCTGTCTAGCACCAAGAGATCTTTGCTGTCGTCACAGAATGGGTTCCCCATCTCTCCTACGACACGGGTGAGTGCTCTCACATCTCGAGCAAAGGCTACCTGCGTGTGCTTTGTCTGTTCATGGTGTTTTAGTTCAGTTTTCCTAATTCTTTTTTCTGTTGTGGCCTCGAACTTATAGATCAGTTTGGCCATCTCTGGACCAGACACCATCCATCGGCGCAAAGCTGCAGCATTCTCCGTAAGACCTACAGCCCCTCCATCACCTTTCACCAATGCATTATTTTGCTCGTGTGCCTGGTCTAAGGCTATGGCAGAGAATGCACGTGTAGTCTTCTTCATGGTGAAGTTTCCTGCCAGAAACTGTGCGTATACAGTTGGATGCTTTGTTGCAAGTGTCACCATGTCACCAAGTGTCACCATGGTCATAGAAGAGAGGCAGCAATGAAGTTAAGGCCACACTACACTCTGGTTCTTCTGGAATAGACTGCTTGCTGGCATGGTATCCAGCCCATGATACTGTCTCGTCTCCCTTAAGTGGTGTGTCAGATAGCACTGTCTTCTCCATCTGCTCCAGCCACCTGTCAAAATGCAAGATAATGAACACAATTAAGAACAAACAAGTCCACACAAGTTAACAAGTCTTGGTTATTTAGGTACACATATAACTGTCCACAGTTCAAACACAATAATCAGTTACCTGTACTCAATCTGCATTGCTTCAGGGATGAGTTGGCAGTTGCTTTTGTTGGGACCCGCTAGCTTGGGTACAGGTGGGTCACATTTACCCAGAACAACAGGAGGTACGATGGTGTATGACTGTGGCAGGTGTGCATCTGTTGTTGATGTGTCATCTGGGTTTACCCGTTGAACTCCACGGCTATCGCTATTTGGGTGCTGGAAAAGTGAAATGCCAGTGCCATGGAAGGAGTCGTGGGCACTTGTTGAACTGGGGTTATGATCAATGTTATCCACTGCCCCAGTTGTGAAGAGGTCACTTTTTAGCTCAGGGGGGCAAACTGTACCCTCATTTTGGAAGAAACGGCAGATTCTGTTCCCCAAGTCCGTGGAGATGCTAAGCACCCTGTCATAGGAGATCGAGAGACCCAGGTTGAACATAGTATCAACCAGGTCTCTTTTTCGAGTCTTTGTGTGGATAAGGGTGCCCAGGTACACAGGCAGGGGAGTCTCCCGATTGTGACTGTGCCTCGTGGACGTGGTAGTACTGCTACTCTCTCTGCGGCGTGAGTAACTGTTGAACATAAGGAGTTGTGAGATTGTGAGAGTAGGTGTTGATACCGACGAGTGGCTTGACTGCTCTTGGATGTTAGGACCATTCAAGATCATAGAAACTAGTGATACAAGCGAATTAGGTACCGAATGTTCTTGGCAGTGGGCTTCAAATGAACCACTAAATGTTGAGTTCATTTTCAACATGTCTCTACGAACTATATTTGCGGCTCTAGCAAGACAAACTCCATCACTGTCAGTGTCATGATCACATGCCTTCTGAAGGGCTGAGCCAACATCCTGGTTGAAAGCAAGCAGAATATCTCGACCGGACATGTGCTCCTCTAGGTCTGGAAAATATGTCATGATTCGATCTTTGAGTTTGGTGGAGTGGACACGCCTGGTCAAGACTGTTCCAAGCTGTTCCAGCCTGGTGGTGTATAGTCTTGCTAGGTCTACCAGCTTGAACACTGGTGTCACAGGAGCATCTGTGCGGGCATCATCGATGTAGGACACTAGCTCTCCAAGTGCTATACCGTGATTGATATCATCTTGTTCATTCAGTGTTGTGCTTGTGGCCCTTGCTTTGTTATAAAGTGACACCAGACACTTCACGTGGTACTGTGCATCTTGTGCTATAAGGTCACCTGCACTCAGTTTAGCAAGAAGTGCCTGATCTCCTAGTTTCAGGGCAGCTGTCCTGACATGTTTATCGAGGTCGAAGGTGGAAGCTTTTCGCAGAGAATTAGTACCCGCTGGTTTGTCACAAAAGAAACACTTTTCAGGCTGTGGCTGTGTGTGGTCTACATGTACTCTGTGACGGGTGTACTTTCTTGAGACACTTGCGGTTTCTTCACTAGACGTTTCTCTTTTTTGTGCCCGATGCAGTTCAGTTTTGTTGTATTTCAGTCTGCATGAATCATGCCACTTAGCCTTGTGGCTCTGGAAGGTTGACTGGATACCTTCACCATCGTCCAGGCGGGACAGTTCTAGAGATTTTGGCAGGCAGCCCATCTGGCTGAAGGTGAGGAGATAATCTGCAAGAGTTTGGTATCCGGACCCTGTGGTTCGCTTGGAATCAGCTGGACAGGCAAGGGCCTCATCGGTGACCTCCTGACATAACACACACTTCTCCCAATCTGTCAGATAAGGCATGTTTGTTCCAGATGTACTAGGGCTTTGGGGGTCTAATAGCTTGAAATTTTTGTTGGCCATTGTCAATTAAGCATTATCCACCACCACCATCCAATCAATATACAAATTGGGAACCAAATCTAGGTAGCTACTACAGTCAATGAGCGAAGGTGCAGTGCAGTCGAGTTATCATCTGAAAAAGAAATACATACATTATTATCATAAATATAGTAATTCGCTTTCGTAACTTTTCACTAGCCTTGCATTGTTCCTTATAGTCACCTAGTCTATGATAGGAAAGTTCATAAAGCTACATCAAAGTTGTTCATATAAAGGTATTGAACCAAAATTACACCCAGGAGAAATCAGATAGTCATGCAAAGTTAAATAATTAAACCGCTAGACCAGTCCTGTCTATTGCAATGGTAAACCATTTGTTCTGCCCCTTATAGGCCACCGTAGATTCCAATTTTGAACCCAGTATGAAGGTATTGCATAGCATGTACATGACAATTTATAATACGCTCATTACATTGTGTTTCAATAGCAGCACAAATGACAAGTCTGAAATAATAGGTAAATATGTCCTTCTTAGCCGCCATTTTGTAAAATGGCCGCCATTTTGGGCCAAGGAGAAATCTGGAATGCCCCTACATCCAAATTTCACTGTAAGGGTATGCCCTAACTGTGTGCCAAGTTTCATGCTTGTATCATCAAAGGCACAATTCTACCACAATTCTTCACATATCTGCCGGACTACTCATCAGGGACCAAAGAAAGAAATCTCTGTCGACAGAGTGGACGGGCTGAGGCCCCCGGGACGGAGGTGACACTTTGGTCTAGGACTTCGGTCCACAGGAGATCTGGGAAGCACTCATCATGCTGTAAGTCGTTGATTGTCATCTCCGCTGATCGCACCGCACCCCCTGGTTTTGGTTGCACTGGCGGGACAATGGCCTGGGTGGCAGACAGGCTGTTTGTTCATTGCAGATTATGTGGTTTATTCCAGGTGAGACATAATCCGTAGCTGGTGCTCACCATTAAAGCCAGGAGGTGCCTCAATTCATATAAATAAATTGATTATATATGTATATATGTATATATGTATATATATATATATATATATATATATATATATATATGTATATATATATATATATATATATATATGTATATATATATATATGTATATATATATATTAGCAGAAGTACCCGGCATTGACGGGTGGGGGGGGGGGGGGGGGGGAGGGGAGGGGAACGGGGGGGGAGCAAGCCCCTTGGCAAAGCAAGCGATTTTTTTTTTCACAGCGTCATAGCGTCATAGCGATTTTTTTGTCATAGCGTTCATAGCGTCATATCGTTCATAGCGTCATAGCGTTTCATAGTGTCATAGCGATTTTTTTTTTTTCATAGCGTCATAGCGGTCATAGCGTCATAGCGATTTTTTTTTTTTCATAGCGTCATAGCGATTTTTTTTTTCATAGCGTCATAGCGTCATATCGTTCATAGCGTCATATCGTTCATAGCGTCATCACGTGATCGCTCTGAGCGAATCAGCGCCCACCTGCTCTGATTCCGTTGATTCCGTGCGCTGAAATGCGCTGAGGTAAATATGAATAAAAAATATGGATCGCCAAATATTTTGAGTTCGGCCAAGTTCGTCCCACGCTCAATGGCCATGTCTATGTCAAATATCAAGCACGTAAGCCTCTCCGTTTAGGAGTCTATCGGTAACATTACACACACACACACACACACACACACACACACACACACACACACACACACACACACACACAAACTGTGTTTTATATATATATATATATATATATATATATATATATATATATATATATATTATATATATATATTAGTGGTACATAGGTAAATAATAAATAGAAGCTTTATGATTATAGGCAAGCATCACCGACCTGCTGCTAGATATTAATTTTTTTTTTTTTTTTTTTTTTTTGTGGATATTTACTGTTTTCACATAAATTTTCATTGAGATATTTATTTCACAGTTTACAGTTATAGAAATTACAATTTTCAAATGCTAGATATTATTTGATATATACACAAGGCGTTTCCCACTCGAAATCCACAAAGCATATTTGGCAATTTTCAAACTGAAACTCTGGCATCCAAGAAAAATCCGTTTCTGCACAAGCTGCAAAAAGATTTGATCAGCAATTCGACCTCTTCGTGAACCTCCTGTCTGGAAATATTGCTGCTCACACCTAAAACTGCCTATTGTTGACATTGGCATTCTTTTGACTGCAACATGAATTGCAGGATGTAAATTATGTTCCACGAGATTAGTAACTCCTGGTTCCTGCTACTTTGTACATTCCACCATTAGCACTGTGGCTAATGTATTTGCCTTGGATTGAAACTTGACCATCATTGAGCGACTGAGCGGAAGCACAGAATCAGTATAAACATACTTGATGACTACACAATGCAAATGGACGTTACAACTTACTTACAAAAATTTCAGTCGTTTTTCATGAATAGTTCTTGACAAAGTGCTGGCAGCATTGCCTAGAGGTACGCTCACTCACCTCTACCTTGTCTAGCCTGGGTTCAAATCTCAGCCGAACTCTGAACTGTCATCCCGGTGTTTTACAGGCAGGTTGATTCATCGATGTGTGTGCCGTCTGTCGGATGGACGTTAAGCGGGCATCTGCTGGCATTACCTGGTGTGCCTCAAAGATGCCACGATGTCCTTTCGCAAAGACTAGGTTAGGTGAACCAATGCCGGCACCATGGCCAAATTCCAAATTCCTGCTCTGACTTATTGAGTCAGAATGGCGACCCATCCAGGATTGTAGCTTAGTAACTGCTTCGGCAGAACCAACACTTTTCATAGTGCATGGTACATGTTGATAATGACCGGTTCATGACATCTGAGAAATGATAAATGTACATGGTGTCTGTAAAATGTACATCTTTGTTTCTGGCGTCTCCAGATGTTCATTGTGAGCCTCATTCATATATACATGGCCCCATGCTCAGCTCACGGTACCACTAGAGGTGTTAAGAGATGGGCCGTGCGTGGAGGAAATGCATCCCACTTTTCTGGAGGTGCTTGGATCTTTTCCACTTTATTCATTTGAAAAGTACAAATCACAGTGAATGCGATTCATTGCTTCAGTCCTTTCTGGCGTACCTACTAATGGTTGTCGAGGCCTCTGCAGTTGAAACACAGCACGTGTCTCTAATTTCCCTGTGAAGTTGAGGAATTCAGTTTCTGCAAAATGACCAGCTTGTCCCATGTAAATATCTGAAGCATCATTGCACCAAAGAAGCACTTCTCCTCTTCGAATGGGCCACACTGTCCTACTCTTTTTCTATTTATTATTTTTATGGATGATCTTTAGTCATTGTGCAACATCCTTGTCATACATGCAATCATGGACCGTACATGAATTACCTCCATGAACCTAAGATCAAGATAAATAAAACAAGGTGCTGTAAACATAAAAAAAGAAGACCACTCCTTTTTGCATCGTGATGATGCATCGGGCTGCCGGAGCAGTTTCTTGGCTATTGGGCAAAATCCTGGATGGATTGCCACTCCGACGCAGGATACTCGGATGGCTCATTCGTCCCAGTAAGCTTGTACTGATTTTGCCAACCTCGGAAGGATCTGGTGTTAATTCAACGGAATGACTAGGGCTTGAATTCAAGACACTGAGATCTAAAACCTCAACCGTTAAGCCAACACCAGGCTTTAAACAGAAAGTAATAGCAACAAACAGAATGTACCGGAAATAGCAATATATTTTTGCTACTCTTTTTCCAGACAACCTGTACCTACCTCTCAAACTAAATGCATGATATTCAAATTGTAATGAGTGATTCCGGTCAAATAAGAGTTGAAAACAATCCACAAGCAGTAGTGTGTCATAATAAAATGGTGTCTATGGTGTTGTATGTATATAGATTGTTTTCTCTTTGTTGTCACATGTGGCAATAACACTCACAAAATGTTCTTTAAATGATAATGACATCATTCTCCCATGCTTGGTCCAGTGGATTTAGCATTCCAAGTCAAATTAAAATACTACATAATTGTATATGTTTTAGATTAAAGTGTTCTCCAGTATTTATGGCTTATGGAGCAGCTTAATTGTACTTTTACATGAATTACAACCTTAGGAGACAATGGACATAAGTTTAATTATAATTTAATTAAACATAAATGCAAATTTCGCATGTGGAAAATGTAAGTACACCCCTACATTTATCAGTACTTCAAATACAGAGATTAGAATCAGGTGCACCAGCTCAGGTGCAAATGATTAGGACATCGTCAGAGAGGATCTTGGAGGAACCTGTCTTATTTAAACCTCAGACATTTTGTTTGGTTTGCTCTTTGTTGTTGAAGTGTGCGGCGTCACCATACCTAGAACAAAAGAGCTCTCTGCGGCCTTCAGAAAGAAGGTTATAGATGTCTACGAGTCTGGGAAGGGATTTAAAAAGATCTCCAAACAATTTGAAATCAATCATTCGACTGTCCGGAAGACCATCTGCAAGTGGAGAAGTTTCCAAACAACTGCCAACTTGTTCAGGCCAGGCCGCCCCAGCAAGTTCAGCCCGAGAGCAGACCGCAATATGCTGAAAGAAGTCTCTAAGAACCCCAGAATGTCATCAGGGGACCTACAGGTAGCTCTTGTCACTGTTGATATCAAAGTGCACAAGTCTACCATTAGAAAGAGGATGCACAAATTTGATCTACATGGGATGTGCCAGGAGGAAACCTTTGCTGTCCAGAAAGAACATCAGGGCAAGACTAAAGTTTGCCAATGAACACCTTCGGCAAAGACCAGCACTTCTAGAACAATGTGCTCTGGACAGATGAGTCAAAGGTAGAGCTATTTGGCCACAGTACCAGAAGACATGTTTGGCGAAAACCAAAGACAGCATTTGACCACAAGAACCTGATACCAACTGTAAAGCATGGTGGTGGAAATATTATGGTTTGGGGGAGCTTTGCTGCATCAGGGCCTGGGCAGCTAACCATCATAGATTCCACTATGAATTCTTCATTGTACCAGAGGGTGCTTGAGGATAATGTAATGTGTAACCCCTCAAACATCGCACAGCTGAAAGAATGCTGCATGGAGTGGGCAAAAATTTCTCCCAGTCGATGTCAGAGACTGGTAGACAGTTATAAAAACGCCTACTTGAGGTTGTTTCTGCCAAAGGGGGCAATACCACCTATTAGAGCCAAGGGTGAACTTACTTTTTCCAAAGAAGGAAATGGCATCTCTGTTAATTTTTTGTTGAATAAATTATTGCAAAGTCAATTCTTAATTGTTTTTTGTTCAATTAGATCACCTTTATCTATAGATACTGTTTAAATGAAGATCAAATATTGATATGTCCACATATGTTAAAAAGATTTTAAAAAACATTTCATGGGGTGTACTTACTTTTTCCACATGTGAAATTTGCATTTATGTTTATTTAAATTATACAATGGACTACAAAATGTAAATGTTTCATGATATTTGTTATATTATATCACCTTTATCTATCAATATTGTTGAAATGAAGATCAAATAGCTGTATGTTGAAATATGTTGAAAAAGTCAAAATTTTACATGGGGTGTACTTACTTTTTCACGTGACTGTATATGGGATTTGGATGTGGGATCATGAGCAATGTGCTCAGGTGGGAATACCTAACACCTAACACATTGACCAAATGTTACAAACATGCAGTGAAGACACCTAACATATTGACCCAATGTTACAAACATGCATTGAATCACCATGATGATAAATGACTGCTTTCTCTTCCTCTTCTTACAACTTATGCCACAGTATGGGGTCAGTGGATCATAGAACATACAAGATTGGCCAAAGTCTTTCATGAACTGGCTTGCCAGTTCAATGTTTGACTGGAGCTGGTTAAGGCAGGAATTTTGAGATTGGTCAGTATGCCAGCCATAAATGAACTATCCTTTGTTGTTAGTGGAATATCGTGTGGAATATATAGTGGAATCTTTAAAGTTGCCAAGCAACAATACTACCAGATGGACCCCAGCTTCACATCCATATGATGGATGATGCACGCTTTGATGCAACAACACCCTGCCTATGAAGCACCAAATCCAACAGTTCGTAATTGGGTCGAAAAACAATCACAGATTTGACAACTCATACAAACTCTGCAACATCCTCTTGGAAATCATACTCAAACTATATCTAATTCAAGAAATTGACTATGTTTGTGTGTGCTTGTGCTTGTTTGTGTGACTTGTATGCACTCCTGAACAAAACTTAGGAACAAAAATTTTAAAACCGAGTTGTAAACAAAAAAGTTATAAACAAAAAGCTGAGTACAAAATGAGTTGTAAACAGGGGTGTGTTCAGTTAACAAGCAGCGAGCTAGCGCTTGCCAAGCCATCCGTTCCTCATCAACGGTTTCAAATGGAGTACACTTGGTCCTCAGTTAACGTCGTGATTACGTTCTTGTGAACACGACGTTCTGTGAAACGAAATAAATGGATCAATTTATCTCATAATAATTAAATAGAGGTGAATAGTGGTGGTTAAGTTCCTTCACCCCAATGACCCCAATTGTCGATCTATGTGAACATGTTTCGAGCAAACCACTCCCGGCCATGGAGTTTGGATTCCAATCAAGGCAGAAAAATCGCCTCCTCGACTCGACCACGTTGGCTACCATGCAAACCGCTGTCATGTCGCAAGGAGCTCCACAACCGTCCAACGACAACAGGCAGGAACTTTCCGACTCATGGTCTGCGTTTCCGGACCTCACAGGACCTCAGGTCAGGCAGGCACACCGTTCACACCATATACAATATAATATAAAGACCCGTGGACCAGCTGTGTTTGCAAAAGCTCGTCGTTTATGCCCGACACACCTTGTGGATGCCAAAGCTGAATTCAGCACCCTTCTCCAACTTAGGATTGTTCGGCGTTCGTCCAATAAGTGTCGCCATTGCACATGGTTCCGAAGAAGAATGCCGAGTTGTGTCCATGCCATGATTACCATGCGCTCAACAATGCCATGATCCCTGACCAGTAGCCTATCCTACACATCGATGATTTCTCTTCGATGCTGGCAGGGGCCATGGTGTTTTCAAAGATTGAACTGTTGAAGGACTATCACCAGATCCCCATGGCGGAGTTGGACATTCTGAAGACAACCATCGTCACACTTTTTGGCCTTTTTGAATACACGAGAATGTCATACAGGTGTGCAATGCCACACAGACCTTTAAGCGCTTCATAGATTAGGTCTGCTGTGGCCTGGACTTCTTGTTCGTTGAACTGGATGGCATACTCATTCGTCACCAGCCCTTCCACTGAAAAACATTCCCAGCATCTCCATGCCCTCTTCCAATGGCTTATCGACTATGGCCTCATAAATAAACCCCGATAAGTGTGAGCTAGGACGGACCGCCACTGACTTCCTCGATCACCCCATGTCGGTCGATGGCTTAGAGCCCCTCCCAGACCAAGACCACACCATAAAATACTTTCTGCGACCAATGACACAGACTAAGGGAATAAGGCTAAGGGAATACTTGGGACTGTTGAACTTCTTTCGGTAATTTGTGCCAAACTGTGCCCACATACTGCAAAAACTGCACAACCGGCTGTCATCCAATCGGATAATGGTGCTCGAGTGGATGGATGCCTGCAAGAATGCTTTTACAAACTAGATGGTATTCATAGAATACTTACCCTGCGCAGTCAACTTGGTGCGAGCCAACTCCTCTGTTTTTGAAGGTTTTTTTTGGTTTTCTTTGATCCAATATGACTGCAAGACCACGTGAGCAATGAAATCATAAATATATATTCTCTAATATAATTGTTGTATAGATCACGCTCAATAAATTTCAAACTCATCAGACTAAGTATTGTCCCTGTAAAATTATGACATCATAATTACGGCACAAATGACATAATCATTAACATATCTTATTCCCCAGGGGCAGTACTTGAAAATGAGCCAGGTCTCAATTTTTTCCATGGAGTGGTTTCAGAGATATAGAGGTGCAAAGGTTTTTCCAAGGTGGCGACTGTGCCACGTGAACTATGACGTCATAATTATCATCAAAATATTCTACAGGAGGTGCTCCTATGGTGAAAAAGTCGAGTCAATCGGACCAAGAATTGCAGAGAAAAAAATTCATGCTGATCAAATCAAGCTTGTCGAATTATGACGACATAATTAAGGTACCAATGACATAATCATTAACATATCTTATTCCCCAAGGGGAGTACTTGACAATGAGCCATGATTCAATTTTTTCCATTGAGGGGTTTCAGAGATATAGAGGTGCAACGTTTTTCGACTTGTCCAAGATGGCGCCTGTACCACGTGACCTATGACGTCATAATTATCATTAAAATATTCTACAGGAGGAGCCGCTCATATTCTGAAAATTTCGTGTCCATCTGGCAGTTGCAGAGGAATTTTTTTTTTTTCATACTGATCAGATCAAGCGTTGTACTTGTCGAATTATGACGTCATAATGAAAGCACCGATGACATCATCATTAACATATCTTATTCCCGATTGGGAGTACTTGAAAATGAGCAATGTTTAAAATGTTTCCATTGAGCGGTTTGGGAGATATAGAGGTGTAACATTTTTCCAAGATGGCGTCTGTACCACGTCACCTATGCCGTCATAATTATGAATAAAAAAATATTCCACAGGCGGAGGCACTCCTAAGGTAAAATTTCGCGTCAATTCGAACCAACGGTTGCCGAGAAAATGAATTTTAAAAATGCAGACATGTACGCCACACGAACACATGTATGCACCAAAGCCGAATGCCTAACCCTGCTTTTTGCTTAGCAAGCGCAGGGTAAAATCGAAAGCCCTCACTTTCTGAGAAGTGTGGAATTTGTCTGCCCTACATTGCTGATATTTCCGCGACCTGATGCACCCACCAGCATCACCACGGACGCTTCAGAACATGCGGTGGGTGGGGTCCGGAAGCAATTTGTGGATCCGGATTGGAGACCGAAAGCATTCTTCTTTCGCACACTTATGCCTGCCGAGATTCGCTTCAGCACTTTCGATAAAGAACTGCTCACCATCTACCTATCTGTGAAACACTTCCAGTATTTTATAGAAGGTCGAGATTTCTGCGTGTTTGCGGACCACAAGCCACTTAACGAAATGTTGTACAGTAGCAGAAAATACTCGCCACATTAGACTCGACATGTGCCCTTCATCGCAGAGTTCACATTGGATATCTGACAAATTGGAAGACATGACAATGTGGTGGTGGATAATCTATCCCGTTGTGGCATCATTGCAGTTGAGACCGTTGACATACGGTAGATGGCACTGGCACAGTGGCACAACCAAGCAACGACACAGTCAAGGCATTGCGGACCACACACAACACCATAAAACTAGAGGATTGCCAGGTAGCGAACTCGCTCCCTTTGTGACATCACCACAGGGGCCATTCGATCAATTGTGCCCATAGCTTTCCACCAAACTATTTTTG
The DNA here is from genome assembly GCF_964187855.1 of Myxine glutinosa. NCBI lineage: Eukaryota > Metazoa > Chordata > Myxini > Myxiniformes > Myxinidae > Myxine > Myxine glutinosa. Next base: position 163,918,122 of record NC_136262.1, read on the forward strand.
ACACCTTCCACAAACTGTCACAACCAGGGATGCATGCAACACAATGCCTCATCTCGACACATTTTGTATGGAGCTACAATCACAAAGATATCTGGATGTAAATACGTTCCTGTCTTGCTTGACAAAACTCCAAAATGCACCGCTACGTGGCAGCACCTTTACAACCCTTTGATGAGATCAGATCATTTTGACTACGTCCACGTCGACATTGTAGGCCCACTGCCACCATCATGAGGATTTTGATACCTGTTCACATGCATGAATCAGTTTACGCGATGGCCCGAGGCGACACCCATGGTTACCATGATGAAGGAAGATTGTGACCATGCATTCCTCTCTGGTTGGGTATCCCATTTCGGTGTTCCTTCTACCATCGCCTCTGATCATTGACGTCAATTTGAGACCAGCCTCTGGAGTTCCTTCCATCAACTTCTTGGCACAGACTGACACAAGAGCATGGCTTACCACCCACAGGCAAACGGCATGATCAAACATTTTCAACACCAGCTTAAGGATGCACTCCGGGCATGTCTGGACGGTCCCAATTGGGCAGACAAATTCCACACTCCTCGGACATCGTTGTACGCTCAAAGAGGATCTCAACTGCACGGTGGCAGAATTGGTCTATGGTCGGCTACAACCACTGCTTGGTGAGTTGGTAACACCGTCAACACCATTGTCTATCCCAGATGACTTTGTGCACCGTAGCCGTATGCTGCAGTTACAACTGGTGTCTCCTGCCTGGCATGGCCAACACAAGGTGCACATGCCTGTTTCTCTCACCAACGCCACACATGTATTTGTGAAGCACGATGCTGTCCACACACCATTACAAAGGTCTTATGATGGACCTTTTATGGTACTCAGCGGAATAATAAAACCTTTGTGATAGATCACCGTGGTCATTATGAAACAGTCATAGTTGACTGCCTCAAACCAGCCTTCCTCGAGTTACCATCGACACAAACGATACAGTACACCTGCCCCACCTCTACCCCCAGCTCCTGCCCCACCATCAAGGACCACATACTGGAAGCGAGTGGTACAGCCACCGGCCCACCAGTGGGATTTATCACCGAAATTAAACCAAGAGGGTTGGACGGACTCCCTCGCTGGGGGAAGGGGCTGCTGTAGCTTTCCCTTAAGAGGCCGGATAACAATCGTTCCTTGTCAAACGTAACTGGTCTGGTTTCCCTCTAACCAATAGATTTCCCTCTAACCATGATGCCTATTTTGCTTACTTGGAGCGTTAATAAAACTTATACACTCAAACTGAAGTGCCCTCACCAAAAGTCAATGGAAAGAAACAATAGTGTTATTTTATATTATATGGATCCAAATTCCTTGAAAGGAAAAATAAAACAAATATCAACAAGCTATTGTATATGAAGAACCTCCAGCTCGCAGTGATAAAATATCGCATGTAAACAGCTATAGGATCAGGATATGATGCAGATGCGTTTCTTCCTCTTTGCTCTCAGCCTTACTAGAGTACACTGACACCACATCCAGTTGCCATAAACAAGGATTTCCAGGTCATCCTGATCTACTTCTGTCAGAGTCGTCATTGGATTCTTGGTCACCAATCTGACCAAGGTCCTTCTTGCCCGGTTGCTCAGTTTGGTTGGACGGCCAGCTCTGGGAAGAGTCTGGGTAGTTCCGTATTCTTTCCCTTTCCTAATGATGCAGCTCACTGTGCTCTAGGGAACTTTCAACACTTCAACAGAAATTGTTTTATACCCTTCCCCAGATATATGCCTCCTCACAATGCTATCGCAGAGGTTGGTTGCATTTATCTATGACTTGATTCAGGCTAAAATGGCCAAGGCTTTCATCTGCAGCTCAATGGAATACTGTTCTCCTCTATGGGCCGGTGCTCTTGCCTCACACCTAGCTCGGCTTCACGCTGTTGAAACCAAAGCTTTCAGCATCATTGGAATCTCCCGCGATGAAGCTTACTCCAAGGGCCTTTCACTCACTCACCACAGGCAGGTTGGTGGTCTTTCTGTCTTCTACCGACTCCTATCTGGCCTTGCCCCCACAGCCCTGTCTGTGCTCTGTCCCCCAAATATTCCTGCAGGTCGCACAAGATCTGCCAGTACCCCTCTTCCGGTGAAATTGCCAAAATCAAGACTCTCTGCTCAACTTCACTCCCGCATCTGGAACAAACTCCCTCACTCTCTTCAATCCCACTCCTCCCTCCAGGTCTTTAAAACAGCTGTTCACCACCATCTCTTGTCTTCCCCCATCCAAAACCTTGATCTTTTCTACCCCCGTGAATTCCCCCCAAATCCACTTTTTTTTCTGAAATACCGACTTCTTTCTTTCCTGGAGGTTCTAGCAGTGTCCATGTGTTTTATACCTTCCCCCCACACCCACCTTCCCATGCCTCCTCCCCCCAAGCCCTCTTCCTCCCACAGATCTCCCGATGTCCCTGTTCTCTACTGTTGTATTTGTGTGCTTCCCTCTCTCTCCCCATCTTGTCTCCCGCTCCTTTTATTGTATGTTTTGTGTGTACGTTTTTTTTTTGTGATTGATGTTAGCTCTTACACGAGCCTCGATCTTGTATACAAAAAATAAAAAAGATTTTAAAAATGGCCATTGTATCATGACGATGAACAGCAATGGCTTGGAAGTTAACATTGAGGACTGACGTCAACAGTTTGAAAGTTTACGGCAGAAAGCCTGGAATAAAATTAGGACTTGCACTCGATAGTGGCTAACATAAATACCTCATGTTTGTGCCTCAATTCTATTCCCCCAAGTGTTTTTCCTTTTAGACTAGCATTCCTGTGGCATGTCACATTGCAATAGGTCATTTTCTTCATGCCCTGGTAATTTTGAATGCTCTCATATTGGGAGGAATTTTCTTTGGCAGGCACAAAGCTAGCAGGAAATGAGCTAATGTGTTTGACCGAGCATGTAATAAATAACCTCCTAATTGAAACATTGAAGATACTTACTTATGGTATCTCAACTTTTTCATTCACTTTTTATATGAAGCCATAAAATCTTGTGTTCCTTACATACAGATATCGACGAGTGTCAAACCATTCCTGGAATCTGCAATGGTGGAGAATGCAGGAATACAGTGGGAAGTTACCAATGTACATGTCCAAGTGGTTACATTACCAGCCCAGATCAGTCCAGATGTATTGGTGAGTGTTTCGTGAAATTGTACTGAAAATATCATTATCTCAACTCAAGTTTTGTAGCATGTAGTATCATCCTTGCCATTGAACTCTGTAATCCCTGGATTTATATCTCAATCAAGTTGGATTTGAGTATTAATTTTTAATTCTGGCGCAGTAAGATTTAGATGGAGTTAGAAATCTCCTCCGCTCCCTCTTTTGGTATATTTTGTTTGTCTGGTTGTTTTGTTTGTGAAATAAATGTTAGCTCTTTCACGAGCCTCGATTCAGTATACAAAAAAACCCCAAAACCTTGATCTTTTCTACCCCCGCTAATTTCGGTCCCCATGTGATTTATACCTCTGCCCCCCCCCCCCCTGCCTTTCCCACGCATCCTTCCCCCAAGCCCTCTCCCTCACACACTTCTCGCCTGCTCTCAAATGTTGTGGTTGTGTGCTTCCCCTTCTCTCCCCATCTTGTCTTCCGCTCCCTCTTTTTGTATATTTTGTTTGTCTGGTTGTTTTGTTTGTGAAATAAATGTTAGCTCTTTCACGAGCCTCGATTCAGTATACAAAAACTGGCATCCTTCAGATGGAGTTAGAAATCCTCCTGTTCGAAGTTAGAAATTCGCATTTAGATTGTGGGTGTTAACCCTAGATGCATGACTTGGATCCAATGGACACCAACAACAACAACAACATGCATTTTAAGGCCATGTTCCCTGCTAGAGCGGGGGTTAGCCTTGCGGTCCCCATGACAATCTTCTCCATTTTGCCCTATTTTCTGCATCTCTCCTTGTTAACCCCCTTGCCCGCATTTCTTCTTCCACCATCTTTAGCCAAGTCTTTCTCGGTCTTCCCCGTCCTCTACTTCCTTCTACATTAACTTCCATCACTCTTCTCAACCAGTCACTTTCATCCTTCCTCAATATATGACCAAATCATCTCAACCTGTTCATCTTCACAGCATCAATCACAGGCAATATTCCCATCATCTTTCGCAATTCATCATTTGTCTTCCTCTCTCTCAACGATACTCCGCACATCCATCGAACCATTCGCATTTCCACCCTTTCCAGCCTTCGTTGCTGCTCTACGTTCATTACCCATGTCTCGCTCCCATAAATCATAACACTTCTCACACATGCAGCATACACCTTTCCCTTCAGCTTCAGCGACACTCTCCTCCTCATCAGCACGCCACTCAGTTCCCGAAACTTCTTCCATGCACATCTCACTCGAGCAACCGTTGCCGAGTCTGATCCACCTTCTCCATTCAGCATGTCTCCAAGGTAGCAAAATGTTTTCACACCTTCCAGCTTCACGCCGTCTCCAAGATCCAACTCAACATTTTCTCCATCTGCAGCTCCCTCTGTGCACACCTTACATTTGAATGTAGCTGCCACACTGGTTAATGACCCTCTCAGACCACTACATTTTTGATGAACCCACTCAACACACATTGTACATTGAATGGAGTTCACTCCGACACCCTTCCTGCACACAGCACACGGCCACTTCCCAGTTCTTTCCACCTCACCACATGCTTTACCACTTGCCATCACCTTTGTCTTTCCGATATTCACCTTCAGACCTTTTGTCTCCATACATTCCTTCCACTTGTTCATCTTTTCCTTCAGTCCATCCATACTTTCCGCAATCAACACCAGATCATCTGCATACAACAACTCCCACGGTAAACCCTCCAATGGACACCATTGCCCATAAAATGCCTTCGGGCCAAGCATCCTCGGGTTAAGATACATTACCTTCAGGAAAGAGTAGGCAATCGTTTGTGGTTATTCTGATAAAATTTCCTGGTTATGCTTTGCTGTAGAATTATCATGATTTAGAGGTTTGGTGTACTGCTGGGATGAGGATATAGCACAGGCCTAGTAAGCAAAATATCCTTTACAAGTACCTTAAATGACTGTATCTTGTGGTAGCAATCAGTGGCATAAAAAGACATCAAAGTAAGTATCTGCACAACATACCATGATTTGTTTTTACCATGTCAGGAGGACATAGCAATGCACAATTACTGCGAACATAGTAGAGTAAATGCAAAAACACATAGTATGCCATCATGCATTCCTGTATACGGCAAATCATTGCTAAGGAGCAAAAATATATCACTTTTACATTTATGTCAACTGTAATTTACTTTAACATAATATTCTCAAAGACCTGTGTCCTTCACAGTGTTCCCTGTAAAAATGGAGCAATGCATCAATGTCCAGATGAGGGGCGTAAAGACAAACAGATCGTTTCGATAAAATTCTTCTTTCTTCCTCAACAATGTTAGTGATGTGGTAATGTGGTGATTACCAATAGGCATCAAAAGATACAACAATCTTTACTGTATTGGCATGTGCATATGATTAAACAGCAAGAACACTGTGGGATTTTTTGAAAAGTCCACCAACTAATGCCGGCAGACTAGATGCCATCTGAAGGACGGTGCATACATCGGGGAATCGTTCTGCCTGTAGAACACCAGGGTGAAAGTTTATAGATGGGAAGGGGATTCAAACCCAGGGTAGACAGCTCAGACAGCCATTGACAATTAATTAATTATTGTTCCAATGCCAACGAAGGGGATGGAGGTTGCGTTTTCACCCCCCGTCTGTTTGTCTGTCTGTCTGTCTGTGAGCAGGATGGATTCAGACAAAACTCAGTGAACAGGTTGGGTGACTGTCTGCCAAGGACGAATTGATCCGATTTTGATGAAGATCTGGATCTGGATCCGAGATTTTTTTAAAGTCACCATTGAGAGATCGGGCCAAAAACGATATGCAGCACATCTCAAAAAGTTATGGATGGATTTGGATGAAACTTGGTCGACAAGTTGGGTATCTGCCAGGGACGCATTGAATCGGTTTCAGTGAAGATACAGATCTGGATACAAGAAAAAAAAATTGTGTGTGTCTGTATGTCTGTGATCATGATATCTCAAAAAATTATGGACAAATTTGGACGAAACTTGGTTTGCTGGTTGGGTGTGTGACAAAGACAAATTGATTTGATCTTATTGAAGATCCGGATCCGGATCCTCTAATTTTTTTAAGTGAACAAGATATCGCACGATATCTCAAAAAGTTATTTATGGATTCGGATGAAAGTTGGTGGATGAGTTGGGTAGGTGACGAGAACAAGCCGATTCGATTTTCGTTGAAGTCCGGATGCAGATCCGGCCTGTCAGTGGGATACAAATTGTAAACCGTTCAGTGTTCAGCCTGGCTCAACCGAGTACCATGCTAGTTTCCAAAATGTATTACATGGAATGCTGTATAATGCACACACACGTGGCCACCTATGAGAGCAATCTAAATTATTGCTGTTAATTATAAACAAGCCAAATGAATGTATTGTGAAGCTTTTAAAACTGCTGCAGACTTTGAAGCTTTTGCCATTTGCTTTGGACTTTGAAGACGAGAGATAGACAAGCACATCCATCAAAGATTCCTTCATTCTCTCAGTGATGCAGATATTTTTTTTAAAATGAACTAGATTGTTTTTGTAATCGTCCATAAAATCCCCACAAATTCTGATGTAAAATAATAATGACAACACCAACTAATGTTGTTGTTTTTTTTTGCATTAAGGCTCATATTAGCACAAAGTGGTGTAGAAAGTTTTTTTAAAATAACTTGAATTACTCAACATGCCTGATTAACCTCAAAATCGGACAGCACTGGGAAACAGCCAGCATATTTTACATTCTGTCTGAAAACATGAACATTCCTGTGGAATAAACACCACATGCGAATAGCCTGTGTTCCATTTTAAATCTCGCTGTGGGTTGTTTATTTAGGTGTTTGGCCAGAGTTTTCAATGAGCAAATGCGGTGCCATTTTCGTTGCCATGGATCAGTTGCAGAAAGATTTTCATGTTCCCTTTGCAAACTCTGCTGATTTTTAAAATCGGTATGTAAAGCTATTGTCGCCTTTCAAATATTTGATTCATAACATCTGGTGAAGACCCGCTGCCATTTTGAGAATCTGAATTCCAAAATAACACGTCCTGACCTGACCTGACCTGACCCAAACGATACGTTTATAGGCAATTTATTACTTGACAAAATCGAAGATTTTTTTTCAAGTATATTGGTTGGTCTTGTGCGTTATTCTCTCTGTCTGTCTGTCTGTCTGTCTGTATGTCAGTTGCCTACATGTCACAATTTTCAACCGATCTTCATGAAACTTCCACAAATGCTAGAGTTGGTCATAAGCAAGAAGCCTATTGTTTTTGCAGTCAAAAGGTCAATAGGTCAACATAGGCCAAAGGTCACCAACTGTCGAATTTATAAAATCCTCAATTTTTATACAATTGACTTGAAATTTGAAGAGGATTTGCAAATATGTTCCCTGAATTCAACCACCCTGTATTTTTTTAGGTCAACAAAGGCCAAAAGGTCAACATAGGCCAAATTTCTAAAATCCTCAATTTACATCTGATTGACTAGAAATTTTAAGAGGATTTGCATACCAGGTCACCGAATTCAAGCACCAATTATTTTTGAGGTCATCATAGGCCAACAACTTATTTTAGGGATTTCACAAGTATCGTGCTATGCATGACATATTTCTTGTTTGTTATATTGTCTTGACTTAAAAAATTCAGAAATGCATTATATTAGCCATATAGTGGGGCAGCTTAGGTAGTGGATGGGGACATGCCGGATATAAGCACCAAAATTTTATCAGGCAATCTTCAGGGTCCCAGCTATGATTCTATAACCGGCGCCAAGCGATACGACCACTCTTATTTGAAATTATTTATTATTTGTGAAAATTTTTTTATTTTGGTTTTTGGAAAAGAAATGTTTTTATTGCAGAAATGAGAATCTTTTCCGATCATTTTGGTGTAATTGTTTTAAAAATCGAACATCTAGAAGTATTTTAAAACAATATTTGAAAATTCGGTGTCTCGGGTGCATTTCCTCAATTTTTTTTAAACGTTCTAATTAACGTAGAAAGATTAAATGAACGTCATTTTAACGGGCTCGGGACAGCGCGTTCAATGCCGTTGGTTTCAGCGCTCTAACTTAATTAGGAAAAAATTTATGCCCGAAAAACCTGAAAGTCGGAGCCTGCCCTTAACACATACGAAAAATCAAGAAAAATGGATACTCTTTCAGACCGTGCGTATATTCACCCAACATGGTGCAAAATTACTTCTCGGCTAAGCTACTTCTCACATCGGCAGCTGCATAGTTCGAAATTACATGGACATGTGAAGCATGTCCTTCTATCTGCAGTCTGATGAATGACGTGATCTGCCAACTTGGGGCCCTTGTGTGTCACTTGGGGCTCTCTGCTCACGCTTCCTGGTCTTCTTGCAGTTGTAAAGGATGACCTGTGAAGCTGTGAGACAGGCCTGTGAATCCGCTGTGTCCTGGTCTTTCAGATCAGCCCCTTTCATCAGCATGGTTATCAGGGATTTGAGTTGGGCCGGGACAGCCTTCTGCTGGCAGTCACTGGGGAAGGCACCATCAAAGTTGAACCCGCTTGAGCTGAAGATTTCATTTCGTACAATCCTGGCAGCTTTCGCCAAAATCAGAGCATCTCCCTCAAAGTCCTGTTTGAACGCCTGCTTCAGCATTTCCTGCATTCCTTGTTCACACACGAGTATCACTTGTTTCCCGTCACTTTGCTCTTGGGCGTGGGGGAAGTGATTCAAAACTTGCTCCTTGAAACGGCCCTTGTTGATGTCACTGGTAATACCAAAGTCTGCAAGGCGCTTCTCGTAGAGGTGCCTCAATGAGGCCAACTTGAAGCAAAATGTACCTTCTTCTATCTCGTTTTCAATGTGTGTGAGGAGTTCTACGAAAGCTCTAGCTTTGAACTTCTTCACATTCGCAGATTCATCCTTGGAAGTTTCTCTTTGTCTCACTAGAGACCGATGACGATTCTGAAGACCAACGAGGCAAGCCAGATGATACTTTGCTTCCAGGACAATAAGGTCACCGGCTCCTTCAATCCTGTCCATTAACTCTGTCTCTTGCAGATCGCTGGCCATAAACCTGACGTTATCATCTGCGCCTAGAGTTCTAAATTCATGCAGGAGTCCATCTTGCTTAGTGCAAAATATGCAGATGGTCTTGTCGAGCGATTGGCGCGGCCGCCGGCGCCTGCCTTCAGTAGTGCCACTTTCAGGGGTAACATCTCTCTCCCTCTTTCTTGCTCTTTCCAGTCTGTTTGCATTGAACTGTGAATGACAGGATTTGTGCCACTGTGCACGATTCCTGATGAGGTCATCCACAGTGATATCACTGCCGAAATGCAGCGGCACCGGCAACGAGTTCAGTTCTCTGAAGTGAGCCACATTTTCTAGGAATGATGCATAGGCCGCCGGTGCTGATGTGTCTGCTCCACGTGCATTCAAGGGGCAGCGCAGGGATTCAGGTGTAGTTTGTTGGCAAATTATGCACTGTGTCCATTCCATCTTCATGAAGTCTAGCCCTCGAAACCTGCAACACAAGGAAACACAATACAAGGAAAATTGCAACATATAGCAACATATAGCAGATATAATTTCAACATATAGCAGATTTAATATAATATGCATGTAATTAAATAAAAAATATATAAATGTCTATTGTGCATGCATCTTGCTGTTCGGATCGTTTGGCGCCGGTTCTAGAATTGAAGCTTAGATGCTGAGGAAATGCACCCGAGACACCTAATTTTCAAATATTGTTTTAAAATACTTCTAGATGTTCGATTTTTAAAACAATTACACCAAAATGATCGGAAAAGATTCTCATTTCTGCAATAAAAACATTTCTTTTCCAAAAACCCCAAAAAAAAAATTCCCCCAAAATTTTCAAAAAGTTTTTCACAAATAATAAAAAATTTCAAATAAGAGTGGTCGTATCGCTTGGCGCCGGTTATAGAATCATAGCTGGGACCCTGAAGATTGCCTGATAAAATTTTGGTGCTTTTATCCGGCATATCCCTGGTGTTGGGCTAGCGGCTAGGGTGCCGGCTTAGGATCCTAGGATCCTGGGTTTGAATCCCGGTCAATCGCTGAATTAACGCCAGGGGGGTTGACTCAGCCTGTCATCCTTCCGAGGTCGGCAAATTGAGTACCAGTTCACTGGTAATTCCCTGCTTGTCGTTAAAGGCGGCAAAAAGGGTTGGCGTCAGGAAGGGCATCCGGCCGTAAAACATTGCTTCAAAAAGGGGACCGAAAAACAACAACAACCACAGTTCCCGAAAAAGGCCAACCCCCGCTTGCGGGGAAAAATGGCCTCTAAAGGTGGTTTTTATCCGGCATGCCCCCATCCCTTTGAAATTTGGTGCTAAGCTGCCCCACTAATAGTGAAATCGTTTTACCTCTGGAAATTATGACAATGTGAGAGTGATGTTGAGGGATGGGGTAAGTGGGAATTACAACATTAATCAGGATTCTACCTAACAAAAAACACCCACTCTTGGGGGAAGGGGTTTGGTTCACGTGGATTATTTGTAGCCATGACCTGACCCCGGGTACCCACAGCATGTTTTAAAATGTGATTGAGATCAGCCACGCCATTTTTAACTCTGGAAGGTTCAGACAAACCGGTACATACATGTAGACATACAGACACGTACATACATACATATACATATACAAATACATACAATTGGCGAATTTTAGTATGATCTCCTAAGTAATTAACAGAATCTCCTTTAAGTGATTTTTAGGTAATGTAATGATGGTAATGGTACCTTTAGGCAATGAACATAATCACCTTCCAGCAGTTTTGTCCATTGTTAGATACGTATAAGTAACTAGAATGGCACTGGGTAGAGCGCATTCCTCTGACAGGCTGAATGCTTTACATTTTTTTTATTCCACTGATAAGTTAAGGTAAGCAGATCCGACCTAACTAAAATCTATTCAGATTGTTGTTGTCATCTACCCAACCCATCCACCAAGTTTTGTCAAAACCCATTCCCAACGTTTTGAGTTATCGTGCTATATATCATTTTTGGCCCTATCCCTCAATTATGAAGAATCCGTTTAGGAATTAAAAAAAAATTGGATTCGGATCTTCACCAAAATTGAATCGACCCCTCCTCGTCATACATCCAACCTCTCCGCCATGTTTCGTCCGAATCTGTCTACAACTTTTTGAGATATCCTGCTCACAGACAGACAGGGGTGAAAACATAACCTCCGTCCACCTTAGGTGATGGAGGTAACGAACAAGCCAAGGCCCTGTTCTGGCAAAATCTTCTACAAATTCTATAAAGCTTCATTCAGGTCCATGTTTGCATTTCCATCAGTTCCTGTTCATTAAATGTACAGCAGGACATTTGAGCAGATGTCCTGCTGTACATCAAATTCAGACATGCCGCTTTCTCAAACCATATACCTGGTATTGTGTAGGTGACCAGAAGCTCCTCTTTCTTTCATAAACCCCAGCTATCATGGACAGAGTACAAAGATTTAGAAAATGAAAGAAAACCAATCTGTTCTTTCACGAAATGTGCAATCAACTCGAATAATAAGTTCCCGTTCATTTGTTCTTCGGTTTCCAGCAGTTCTGTTCATGTTAAAAATGTTACAATTTTTTTTTTCTTCCAATCGAAAATGGAGTTACCTTCAGCTGATTTTACTTGAAATATAATATTTTACATATATACAAGATTTTACTTTAAATATAACATTTTATGGTTATATCATATTATTTTATTGGCTTCACCACGGGAAACAAGTCCTGGATACTGACATATATCTTTCAACTTTTTAGCTCACCTGGACTTTAGTCCGGTGAGCTTGTGGATCGATCGTCCATAGGTAAGTCAGTGAGTGAGTGAGTGAGTGAGTCTGTAAACCCTTCAGTCATTTTCGCTTGAACCAAACACGCGACTTTGGCCACAAGCTGCATGGCCACAAGCTGAAACTTGGCCACAAGCTGCATTCTGATGTCTAACGAAGGTGTATTGACCGCATCAAAATCTGCGCTCATTAAGGGGGTTAATGAAGGGGGTGGGGGAGGGGGGAGTTTGACCCCCTGCCCCAAAATAGGTACTTGCTCTTCTCCGAAACTACACACATGATTTCGATGAAACTTGGCCACAAGCTGCATTCTGATGTCTAACGAAGGTGTATTGACCGCATCAAAATCTGCGCTCATTAAGGGGGTTAATGAAGGGGGTGGGGGAGGGGGGAGTTTGACCCCCTGCCCCAAAATAGGTACTTGCTCTTCTCCGAAACTACACACATGATTTCGATGAAGCTTGGCTACAAGCTTCATCACCCGTGATGTACCAAAGTTTTTTTCACGGCATTAAAAATAAATAAATCAGAGTCTAAGGAGATTTGTGGGAGTTTGACCCCCAAAATAGGTATTAGCTCCCTTCTCTGAAGCTATACACACAATTTCGATGAAACTTATCTACAACCTTCAACACGCATGCTGTACCAAAGTTTGTTCACAGCATAAAAAATATCGGGATCTGAGGGAATCTCCGGGCGGTTTGAGTGACTGATGCTCCTGATCCAGATGAGCTTGGGACCCATGGTCCTAATTTTTGATTTTAATAAAGCAAGATTGTATATAAAAATAAAAATAAATTTTTATGTTAAATATAACATTTTACTTTAAATATAATATTTTACATTAAATATATGATTTTACTTTAAATGTAATACAAATGAGTAACGAGCTGGATTATCTCACTCGATATGAGTTTTGAGAAAAACTTTCAAACTTGGCATTCAGAACCACTCTACATCCCAAAGTTGTCGACCTTTAAATATTAGTTTTGTTGTAAACTTAGCTTAATTTGGCCCAAGATGTGAGATAGCCCAGCTTTCATTCTCGGTATCACTTGTTTTAATACATCTTTGATGTTGCCTTGTTAATGAATAACTGTTTCAAAGTCCTTCTCATCCACCACTGCAGCAATCAATGGGATCTCTGAGATTACAAGTTAATGTCTTCTTGAAATTATTGTTGCAGATAATAGAGTGGGTGCTTGCTACACGAGCCTAAGCAACGGACAATGTAGTTCACCACTCCGTAATCAGCTCACGAAGATCCATTGCTGCTGTGATTCCGGGCGGTGCTGGACGCATGGCCCCACAACAGAAAAGTGTCCTATTGATGGAACTGGCAAGTTTGCAACTCAACAGCACACACTCTCACTCACTCAACCACCCTTCATGAAAATTAATAAACAGTAAGAATTGTCTGCATGATGTTTTTGTGATGAATACTATTTGTTTTTTTAACAATACAAGTTAAATTAGATGCAAACCAGTATTTATATTTCAAAATACAATTCCTAGGTATTATGAACTTGATGGATTGAAACCGCATTGATAAAATGGTGAATCCTGACGTTCTTAAGAATGTATTATAAAAGGATCTAGGCTCGTGGAAGAGCTGATTTACAAACATAAAATGTGGTTAATTGAAAATTGACGTAAAAATTAAAAATCAAAATTTTAAACTTAAAACAAACGAATTTTTTTTAACGTAAAATGCTGCAGTTTTACAAACTACCAAGAATTATGAGGGTGGGATTGGGTGGAATTTTTTTTTATAAAAAGATTTAGCCTCATGGAAGAGCTGGTTTCCAAACTTAAAATGTGGTTAATTGAAAATTGACGTAAAAACTAAAAATCAAAATTTTAAACTTAAAACAAACGAATTTTTTTAAACGTAAAATGCTGCAGTTTTACAAACTACCAAGAGGTATGAGGGTGGGATTGGGTGGAATTTTTTTTTATAAAAAGATTTAGCCTCATGGAAGAGCTGGTTTCCAAACTTAAAATGTGGTTAATTGAAAATTGACGTAAAAACAAAAAATCAAAATTTTAAACTTAAAACAAACGAATTTTTTTTTAATGTAAAATGCTGCAGTTTTACAAAGTACCAAGAGGTATGAGGGTGGGATTGGGTGGAATTTTTTTTAATAAAAGGATTTAGGCTCATGGAAGAGCTGGTTTACAAACTTCAAGAGCGGTTAATTAAAAATTAACTTAAATACTTTAAATTAAAACTTAAAACAAACTTAAAACTTTAAAAGAAAATTAATTTTAAAAAGATGGATAGTCACAATGAGGAAAAACAAAAACGAGTAACAATGGCCAGAGGAGGAACCGAATGGGAAAATAATCAGTGTATGTAGAAGACATTGTGGATGTGCATGAAGAAGTGATGGGCAGTGCATTTGAAAGACTGAAGTGAGGAGGATGAGACAAAGGACACAGCAAAACTTCACAATCGTGAGAATAATTATGCCAATGTTTAAGATCATCTATATGTGCACACACGTGAGTGTTTTTGAATTATGAGATTTCTGGACATTCTTTTTTAACCCTCCCCTCATTAAGCAATCACTTAATATAAATTGACTCCTAAATTTGATTTATTGGCAGTCTTACAGTTAAGACAGTTAATATCTGTCTGTATTGGCCCCTCAGTGAAAAGGATTTATTTTAATGCTGATTCTCGGTCCTGAGAGAGAATTGGTTGGCTTGATGAAAGAACAGGTGCTACAGAAACTCGGTGAATGCTAGCCTGTTCCAGGTGGGAGGTCAAAGGATAATGGTCCTTTAACCAGCAAATTTGACAAATTCCTATACAGGTTGAAAGAGATGAAAGAGGCAGTTGTAGGAAAATCTTGGTGGTTTCAGGATCATTCTGTAAAACCTTGAAGTTCCTCTGGATGATGTTCTTGACTCAAAGGTTGATGAGATGGTAGATCAATGTGAACGACATTCGTATTACCTTCACCAGAAGAGAGGGTATTGCATTTTAATCCGTTTGTTTGTAACTCGTCAAAATGTTTTTTTTTTTTTTTTTTGGCAAGTATGTTGATCCCTCTGGTTTGTGTGTGTGTTTATTTGTTACCCTGCGCTCGCGAAGCGAAAAGCAGGATCAACCATTCAGTTGCGTACAGTGCATTCAGAAAGTATTCAGACCCCTTCACTTTTTTCACATTTTGTTATGTTACAGCCTCATGCTGGAATCGTTTAAATTCATTTTTTCCCTCGACAATCTACACTCAATACCCCATAATGACAAAGACAAAACAGGCTTTTAGAAAGTTTTGCAAATTTATTAAAAATAAAAAAATTAAATATCACATTTACCTAAGTATTCAGACCCTTTGATATGACACTTGAAATTTAGCTCACATCATCTTTGAGATGTTTCTACACCTTGATTGGAGTCCACCTGTAGTAAATTCAATTGATTGGACATGATTTGGAAAGGCACACACCTGTCTATATAAAGTCTCACAACTGACAATGCATATCAGAGCAAAAACCAAGCCATGAGGTCGAAGGAACTGCCTGCAGAGCTCAGAGACAGGATTGTGTCGAGGCACAGATCTGGGGAAGCCTACAAAAAATTTCTGCTGCATTGAAGGTTCCCAAGAGCACAGTGACCTCCATAATTCTTAAATGGAAGAAGTTTGGAACAACCAGGACTCTTCCGAGAGCTGGCCGCCCGGCCAAACTGAGCAATCGGGGGAGAAGGGCCTTGGTAAGAGAGGTGACCAATAACCTGATGGGCACTCTGGCTGAGCTCCAGAGATCCTGTGTGGAGATGGGAGAAACTTCCAGAAGGACAACCATCACTGCAACACTCCACCGATCTGGGCTTTATGGCAGAGTGGCCAGACGGAAGCCTCTCCTCTCCAACGTTCCGGGTCGACCGACCGTCTACAGGCCGACGGGACCGGACCGCAGAGCCTCTGCCGCCGGCACTCTGCCATCCGGCGTTGGTCGCGCGTCTTCTTTTCTCTTCGTCTTCTTCGAGGAAAGACACATGAAAGCCCACTTGGAGTTTGCAAAAAAGCACATAAAGGACTCTCAGATTGTCAGAAACAAGATTATGTGGTCTGATTAAACAAAGATTGAACTGTTTGGCCTCAATTCTAAGCGTCATGTCTGGAGGAAACCAGGCACTGCTCATCACCTGCCCAATACCATCCCAACGGTGAAGCATAGTGGTGGCAGAATCATGCTGTGGGGGTGTTTTTCAGCAGCAGGGACTGGTCAAGGTTGAAGGAACAATGAACGGAGCAAAGTACAGAGATATCCTAAATGAAAACCTGAAACAGAGCGCTCAGGACCTCAGACTGGGCAGAAGGTTCACCTTCCAACAGGGCAATGACCTTAACCACACAGCCAAGGCAACGCAGGAGTGGCTTAGGGACAACTCTGTGAAGGTCCTTGAGTGGCCCCGCCAGAACCCTGACTTGAACCCAATCGAACATCTCCGGAGAGACCTGAAAATGGCTGTCCACCGACGGTCCCCATCCAACCTGACAGAGCTTGAGAGGATCTGCAGAGTAGAATGGCAGAAAATCCCCAAATCCAGGTGTGCAAAGCTTGCCGCATCATACCCATGAAGACTCGAGGCTGTAATCGCTGCCAAAGGTGCTTCAACTAAGTACTGAGTTAAGGGTCTGAATACTTATGTCAATGTGATATTTCAGTTTTTTCTTTTTAATAAATTTGCAAAACTTTCTAAAATCCTGTTTTCTCTTTGTCATTATGGGGTATTGAGTATAGATTGATGAGGGAAAAAATGAATATAAACGATTTCAGCATAAGGCTGCAGCATAACAAAATGTGAAAAAAGTG
This sequence comes from Myxine glutinosa, assembly GCF_964187855.1. NCBI lineage: Eukaryota > Metazoa > Chordata > Myxini > Myxiniformes > Myxinidae > Myxine > Myxine glutinosa. The sequence goes on from NC_136262.1 coordinate 163,934,854, forward strand.
AAGGAGTCTGAATACTTTCTGAATGCACTGTACGTGTGCAGCACTTGTCTGCATTTAAAAAAAATCATTTTCTTGGCAACCGTTGGTCCGATTGACACGAAATTTTACCATAGAAGCGCCTCCGCCTGTAGAATTTTTTTATTCATAATTATGACGTCATAGGTCACGTGGTACTGACGCCATCTTGGAAAACGTTACACCTCCATATCTCCCAAACCACTCAATGGAAAAAATTGAAACATGGCTCATTGTCAAGTACTCCCCATGGGGAATAAGATATGTTGATGGTAATGTCATCGGTGCCTTAATTACACCGTCATAATTCGACAAGTACAACGCTTGAACTGATCAGTATGAATAAAACCAAAAATCCTCTGCAACTGTTAGACCGATGGACACAAAATTTTCAGAATAAGTGCAGCTCCTCCTGTAGAATTTTATTAGTGATAATTATAACGTCATAGGTCACGTTGTACAGACGCCATTTTTGAAAAAATCGAAAAAAGGATTATTAGTCAGGTTCATTATGTTCAGATTTATAATTTCGTTCTTTTTTTGTGGAGATTAGCAAACCTATACATTTTTGGAAAGCTTATAGCACCAGGAATCCGAAAAACCATGTTTCCATTTGCGCAAATTTTTCTTTGGCGGCCATATTGGATTTTCAAAATGGCCACCATCGGAAACCTATTTTTCGCGATATCTCAACATCCGAACCACCTAGAGTGCTGATTCCAACACCTATACCCACATTTTTGGGGATGAGGAATCACATGAAGCCATCTAAAATAATCTACACCTACCCTGGGATACCAGGTGGCAGCCTACAGCGGATTTTCAAGATGGCCACTTTCAGGAAACATGTTTTTTTCTGAATATGTATACCACATTGAGTGATGTTTCGCCTCAGTACAGTCATAGTCATAAATGGGATCATTTCAACATGTTCAGTTCATGTACATGGAAAGTAATTATATCAGACCTAATAGTTCATTTAAAATAAACCTCATGAAGCTCACAATTACTTACCTGTTGTCGTTTTATATATTTGCAGGTCTTGAGAGAAGATGAGTGAAGTTACGACTCAGCCCACACAGTGGCAGCACTGCATAATTTGTCAAACCGCTTCAGCAAAATATGGAACGCTTGTCCAGCAGCCCAAACCGGACTCGTTTGAACACTTGCTACAAACCCTTAATGATAGAGCAGCCTACCATGATGGAAAATATGTTAAAATTCACAGTCGCTTAAAGGATGAAACAAGTGAAAGTCTGCAATTCAATAATGCAGTTTGGCATCATATCTGTTATTCAAATGCAGCCAACAAAGAGAAGGTACAACGTGCCAAAGACCGCCATCAATATCACATTTCAGCCGGCTCCTACACAGAGAAAAAACGTGGACAAAAGCGAAAAAGCACAGAACTGGACGAACCATCAACTTCCACCACCAGTCCGTTTACACGTTCTGCAACAGCTCCATTCATTAAGGAACATTGCTTTTTCTGCCAGGAAGATAACGAGCAAAAATTGTACACATTGAGAACAGAAAACGGTGGGAAAGCATTACACGATGCTGTGGAGCTGTCTGGAAATCTCACCCTGCAAACTAGGTTAAACACATCCATCTCACCCACTGATGCACATGCAATCGATGTTCAATACCACAAGTCATGTTGGACAACAAATGTATTCCATGTGTTACGTACCAAGGATAACAAGGGAACAACAGAGAGAGGTCATCCGTTTCAAACATCATGTTTGATTGAGTTGATTAGCCTTGTCGACTGTCAAACTCAGAATAAACAATACTTATCCATGGCACATATTGAAACAACATACATCAACTTGCTTGGTGGCACAGATGCATTGGCGCACCACTTCCCTGCATATAGTAGACACTGGCTCAAGGAGAGAATTCTTCTAGAACTACCACACGTAACGTCTGTTAGGCAAAAGGACAGGAGAAAACCTTCTGTTCTTTACTCCCCAGATGCATGCGAATCCGATATGGTTCAGTCTGCCATGATAGAAAGTGAAGTAGACGATCTGAATATTATCTATAAAGCAGCAAAGGCATTGCGCAGAATTATCAAGAACTTCCACCAACAGGAAAACTCATCCGATGCTATACAGGTCACTAGCAGCACAGATGATGTTCCAGCAGCACTCCACGCAATGATCAGATGGGTTATGGTGGGGCCAACAGAAACACTAGAAACTGAAAAACGAACCACTCACGTTAACAGAGAAGTACTCACTGTTAGTCAGATGCTATTGGGTGGATTCAAATCTGACAAGCAAGTGAACTATAGGCCCAAAACTGATTCTGCGACCTTCCGATCAACCAAATCACAAGAAACTCCACAGTCTCTAGGATTAGCCTTGGCAGTTCACCATGACACAAGAAACAAGAAACTCCTGGAAAGTCTCTGCTCTCAAGGTTACTGTGTCTCGTACAGTCGTGTTATGCACCTCGAAACAGCCCTAGCAAATGCCATTGTGGAAAACACCCTGAAGTTCCAAGGACTTTATGTTCCTCCATTTTTGAAGAAGGGAACTTTTGTGTTTTTTGCAGCTGATAACACAGACTTTGCTGAAGACAGCGTGGATGGCAAAGGGACAACCCATGGAACAATCATTGCTGTTTATCAAAAACGTGACACTCAAGGAGAAACATTGGCGCCACAACTGAGCATAGCTGACACTACCAGTTTGTCAGTGACCCCGTACCAGGTTCCTATGCTTCATTGTGACAAGCCGGTGCCGAAAACCATAAAGAGAACAGACACATTCCACATCAGCAAGGATGGTATATCACCAGCGTATCACCTTACACATCTAGGATGGTTGGTTGCTTCTATGATCACCAGAATGCAGAAATCAAACAGCACATATATACCTGGTTGGGCAGGATACCACTCATTGCTGTTGGGTAGTCACAGTTTGACACAAGTCGGAGTCTTACCCCTTCTACCTGAAGTAGCACACGAGTGGTCGACTCTTCTGACCGTCATCTCTCAGATAACTCAGCTAAAGAACTTAGTTGTTGGTACAAGCCACCCTACAGTCATTTCCTGGGATATGGCCCTCTATGAAAAGGTGATAAGGCTGCTGGATGCAAGGCCAGACCTGAAAGGTACCGTTGTACCTCGGCTTGGCGAGCTGCATGTGGTCATGGCTGCTTTGAGAGCCCTGGGTACTTCCATTGAGAACTCAGGTATTGATGACGCGTGGATAGAGGCCGACCTCTACGGACCTTCAACAACAAGGCAGATCCTGAGATGTTCGCATTACAAACGCACTCTCCGTGCTCATATTTATTCATATATAGCACTTTATGAAATGGCGCTGGACCTGTTCTTCAAAGATTATCCACAGTTGAAAGCCGTTTGCTCAGATATGTCAGAAGAAATAGACGAGGCATGTTCAGAAAAGGACAAGTTCACCAAAGCCACAAGTGTGAAAGAAGCCAACACAAAACTGTTGAATGTCATCACTACAGCTGATGTTGTGAACATATTCAAGACTTGGGAAACAGAACAATCCAAAAAAGCCATGTTCAAGTCCTTGATGAATTACCTGCATCGAGTGGAGACAATTCTGTTCTTTGTGGAAGCTTCTCGGGACGCAGATCTCAAACTCCACCTCGAATCTGGTGAGGCACTCAGCAAGCTATTTTTCTCCATGGATCGTATCAAATACAAACGTCTTTGGCCGCGATACATAGCAGATATGTATGACCTGAGGAAGACGCATCCGGCCACATACAGGGAACTCGAGAATGGAAATATCTCAGTAACGAAATCTAGCATCCCCTTTGTATCAATCGGTGCAGACCACGCTTGTGAACAGGAAAACAGAGCAATGAAGGTTCATTCTGGACTTCCAGGCATCTCCAATAATGCCAATGCAAGGCAGAGATTCTTTATGGCCTCTCCAGAATTGTCACGGCTGACCAGAGAATTCAAAGATCAGTTCGACACCAAAACAGACAAAGTGACAGAACACCACGAACTTAGTCCGAGGGCAGTGAATCTGAACAATACAGCGGTTGAAAAGATCAAGGCTGCTATCATGAGTCATGGCAATCCATTTACCACAGAAGGAAATAGCATATACAACTTGATCACACATGCCTATGTCCCAGAGGAGCACACGTCACAAATCCTGAATATCGACAACATTGGTCAACACTTGTACGAAGAGTATGTTGACGAAAGAATCAACGGAACAGTCAGCTTATTTGCAGCCGTGAAAAAAGAAAACAACACGATGTACTTGTCTGGTGTGAAGAAGACCAAGATCATGCTCAGGGACAAGTCAGTCGACTTGAAGGAAACAAAAGACTTGTATGGAAGGCTGATGATATTGACAAAATCAAGCCGTGATGTTGACCAGAAAGACGCAATAGGCAACTACGAATTCACCCTTACACCTCGCGCCTTGTTCGCACCAAACGGTGACCTGCTTCCTTGCCTTGACAAGTCAAAGTTAATCCATCTCCTTGTGAAACATGGAGACTTAGCTCCGGGTGACTTAGCTCCGACCTCAAGTCCTCAAGCTCAAGTCCATAACTCTGCAGCTATGAAAATAGCAGTAGTCGACGCCATGGTTCTTGTACAGAAATTGTCGACAAAACCAGCTGCAACAGTAACCGTTGAAGATCTCAGTGTCAGCTTTAATACCAGATTGATGTCACTGACAAGACATTTTGACGAAGTTATCCTCGTGTTTGATACTTACAAGGCCGATTCGTTGAAGCAAAGCACAAGACAAAAAAGACGAGGGGGGCACAATCCAGTCCAGTACCAAGTGAAGGACAATACCAAGATCCAACACATCACCATGAAGCGGTTCTTGTCACACGATCAGACAGTCAGATTTGGCAGAATATCTGGCTGAGAAAACGTTGGAGTACAACAGAGATGCCTCCAAGCTGATAATTATATGTGCAGCAGGAAAGGCCAAGAGTAACAAAGGCGTGCATTTTGAAGACAATAATCATGAGGAGGCAGACACTCTGATGATTCACCAAGCAGTGCTGGCAACTCGCCGCAATCCCAACGCAGAACAGCTTACCTTCTTCTCTCCTGATACGGATGTCCTGGTCTTGGTCATAGCTAACTATGATGTTCTGCTCAAAAACACTGCTGTCTCCCTTGTGTCGGGCCTTGTGCAAGTACAACCAATCTGGAACAATCTTGGCGTCGAAAAGGCCAAGGCATTGCCTTGTAGAAAATCCGCTGTAGGCTGCCACCTGGTATCCCAGGGTAGGTGTAGATTATTTTAGATGGCTTCATGTGATTCCTCATCCCCAAAAATGTGGGTATAGGTGTTGGAATCAGCACTCTAGGTGGTTCGGATGTTGAGATATCGCGAAAAATAGGTTTCCGATGGTGGCCATTTTGAAAATCCAATATGGCCGCCAAAGAAAAATTTGCGCAAATGGAAACATGGTTTTTCGGATTCCTGGTGCTATCAGCTTTCCAAAAATGTATAGTTTTGCTAATCTCCACAAAAAAAGAACGAAATTACATAACAAACCTGACTATATTGTCAAGAACTCCATATGGGGAATAGGTGTTAACGATGACGTCATTGGTGCCATAATTATGACGTGGAACGCTTAGTCTGATCAGTTTGAAAGGTATTGAGCATGGTCCATGCAACAATTATATTAGAGAATATAAATTTATGATGTCATCGCTCACGTGGTCTGGCAGCCATATTGGATCAAAGAAAAACTATGTTCAAAAACAGAAGAGTTGGCTCACAAAAAGTTGACTGTGTAGGGTAAGTATTCTATGAATAGCATCTAGCTTATATGTGTGTTTGTTACTTGGCAAAAAAAAATAATGTTTTTTTTTCCAAGTATGTTGATCACTCCGGTTTGTGTGTTTGTGTGTGTGTGTTTCTCAGTCCGCTCACTTTTACTTGCCTACAGGTTACAGTTTTTTACCGATCTTCACGAAACTTCACCAAATAGTACAGTTTGTGGTCCTATAAATTCGTTTTTGAGGTCAAAAAGTCAAAAGGTTAACATAGGCCAAAGGTCAACCACTTCTTTTCGAATTTCTAAAATCCTCAATTTTCATCCGATTGTCTTGAAATTTGAATAGGATTTACATATCAGCAAACTGAATTCAACCACCAACTATTTTTGAGATCAACATAGGTCATAAAGTCAACATAGGCCAAAGGTCAACCACTTTTTTGAAATTGCTAAAATCCTCAATTTTCATCAGATTGACTTGAAATGTGAATAGTATTTACATATCGGTGTAAAGTGGTGAGATGTCAATGAAAGATAGTCTGTTGGGAGCCATTGGTGAGGTATGTGGATGGACAAAAGGACCACCGAGGCACTCGGAAACATGGTGGTGGGATGATGAAGTTGGAAAGAAGATTGACGAGAAGAGGAAGAAGTTCAAGGAGTGGCAGAAGGCGAAGGGTATGGGGGCAGAAAAGGCAGAGCATGAAAGTTATAAAGCAGTCAAGAAGGCTGCAAAGAAAGATGTAGCAAAGGCGCAGGAGGCATGTAGGGAAATGTTCGGAGAACGCTTGGATTTGGAAGAGGGTCAGAGAGCGGTATTCAGGATTGCAAAGCAGATAGCGAAAGAGAGGTGCGATGTGATGGGGGTGAGTTGCTTGAAGGATGAAGTGGGACAAATCGTTGTGGACCCAGATGGAATTAAAGGAAGATGGAAGAGATATATGGAAATACTGTTGAATGCAGAGAATGAATGGGATGGTAACATAGAGAGCAACCCAGTTTTAGGACCAGCAGAGAAGATAACCGAGAAGGAAGTTGAGAAAGCGATAAAAGCAATGAAGAGTAGAAAAGCGGGAGGGCCGACGGGAGTTGTGGGAGATATGTTGAAGGCAGCGGGAAATTGGGGTGTGAAGAGAATGACAGAGATCTGCAATCTGGTGGTGAAAGAAGGCCGCATTCCAGTGGATTGGGAACTGAGTGCCCTCGTCCCTCTATACAAAGGGAAAGGTGACCATCTGGACTGTGGCTCGTATCGAGCGACAAAGTTATTGGAGCATGGAATTAAGGTATTGGAAAGGGTGTTGGAGAGGAGGATAAGGAAGAAAGTGAAGATTGACGAAATGCAGTTTGGATTTATGCCAGGAAGAGGAACGACAGATGCGCTTTTTATTGTGAGGCAGTTGCAGGAGAAGTACATGGAGAAGAGGAAGAAGTTGTTTCTTGGGTTTGTTGATCTGGAGAAAGCATTCGATAGGGTTCCACGTGAAGTAGTGACATGGGCATTGAGGAAGTTAGGAGTTGAGGAATGGTTGATCAGAGTAGTGATGGCAATGTACAAAAGAGCGTGCACAGCTGTAAGGACGAAGGACGGGAACAGTGGTAAGTTTGAGGTGAAGGTGGGAGTGCATCAGAGGTCGGTACTAAGTCCACTACTATTTGTAGCTGTGACGGAGGTGCTGGCTCGGAACGTAAAGGTGGGTTTCCCGTGGGGAGTTGTTGTATGCAGATGATCTGGTGTTGATTGCAGAAAGTATGGATGGACTGAAGGAGAAGATGAACAAGTGGAAGGAATGTATGGAGACAAAAGGTCTGAAGGTGAATATCGGAAAAACGAAGGTGATGACAAGTGGTAAAGCATGTGGTGAGGTGTAAAGAACTGGGAAGTGGCCGTGTGCTGTGTGCAGGGAGGGTGTCGGAGTGAATTCCATTCAATGTACAATGTGCGCTGAGTGGGTTCATCAAAAATGTAGTGGTTTGAGAGGGTCATTAACCAGTGTGGCAGCTACATTCAAGTGTAAGGTGTGCACAGAGGGAGGTGCAGATGGAGGAAATGTTGAGTTGGATCTTGGAGACGGCGTGAAGTTGGAAGGTGTGAAAACATTTTGTTACCTAGGAGACATGCTGAATGGAGAAGGTGGATCAGATTCGGCAACGGTTGCTCGAGTGAGATGTGCATGGAAGAAGTTTTGGGAACTGAGTGGCGTGCTGACGAGGAGGGGAGTGTCGTTGAAGCTGAAGGGAAAGGTGTATGCTGCATGTGTGAGAAGTGTTATGATTTATGGGAGCGAGACATGGGTAATGAACGTAGAGCAGCAACGAAGGCTGGAAAGGGTGGAAATGTGAATGGTTCGGTGGATGTGTGGAGTATCGTTGAGAGAGAGGAAGACAAATGATGAATTGCGAAAGATGATGGGAATAGAGGCTGTGATGGATGCTGCGAAGAGAAACCGTTTGAGATGGTTTGGTCATGTGTTGAGGAAGGGTGAAAGTGACTGGTTGAGAAGAGTAATGGAAATGAATGGAGAAGGAAGTAGAGGACGTGAAAGACCGAGAAAGACTTGGCTAAAGATGGTCGAAGAAGAAATGCAGGCAAGGGGGTTAACAAGGAGATGCAGAAAATAGGGCAAAATGGAGAAGATTGTCACGGGGACCGCAAGGCTAACCCCCGCTCTTGCAGGGAAAATGGCTTTAAAATGCCTGTTGTTGTTGTGTATATCGATGAACTGAATTCAACAACCAACTGTTATTGAGGTCAACATCGGCCAAAAGGTCAACATAGGCCAAAGGTCAACCACTTTTTTCCCATTTCAAAAATCCTCAATTTTCATCCAATTGACTTGAAATTTGAATCGGATTTTCATATCAGCGAACTGAATTCAACCACCAACTATTTTTTTAGATCGGCATAGGCCAAAAGGTCAACAACAATTTCAAATTTCTAAAATCCTCAATTTTCATCCGATTGATTTGAAATTTGAATATGATTTTCACAGCAGCTAACTGAATTCAACCACCAACTATTTTTGAGATCAACATAGGTCACAACATCAACATAGGCCAAAGTTCCACCACTTTTTGGAAATTTCTAAAATCCTCAATTTTCATCCGATTGACTTGAAATGTGAATAGTATTTACATATCGGCGAACTGAATTCAACAACCAACTATTTTTGAGATCAGCGTAGGCCAAAAGGTCAACATTGGCCAAAGGTCAACCACTTCTTTCCAATTTCTAAAATCCTAAATTTTCATCCGATTGACTTGAAATCTGAATAGGATTTACATATCAGCTAACTGTATTCAACCACAAACTATGTTTTTTGATCATAGGTCACAAGGTCAACATAGGTGAAAAGTCAACCACTTTTTCCAAATTTCTAAAATCCTAAATTTTCATCCGATTGACTTGAAATCTGAATAGGATTTGCATATCGGCTTACTGAAACCAACCACCAACTATTTTTGAGGTCAACGTAGGCCAAAAGGTCACCATCGGCCAAATTTCTAAAATTGCCCATTTTCATCAGATTAACTTAAACTTTGAAAACGATTTGCACATCAGGTCACCGAGTTCAACCACGAATTATTTTTGAGGTCAAAAGGATGCTCTACTGAGTACCATTCTACTTTGTTCTGTTTTGCCAAGTGTCGCTCAATGAGTGATTTTTCATTTGTCTGTTTGTCTACACAGAATATGATTTTCGCTGCAACCGTTGGTCCGATTGACAGGAGATTTTCACCATAGGTGCGCCTCCTGCTGTATAATTTTTAATGATAATTATTACATCGTAGGTCACGTGGTGTGGGCGCCATCTTGGAAAAACCGAAAAAATTTGCACCATTATATCTCCGAAAGTGCCGCCTAGAAAAAATTGAGACATGGCTCATTGTAAGTAACTCTCCCTGGGGAATAACATATATTAATGATGATGTCATAGGTTCCTCCATTATGATGTCATAATTCGACAAGTACAAAACCATCAGATTAGATGGGAAATTTTTTTCTCTGCAACCGTTGGTCTGATTGTCAGGAAATTTTCACCATAGGTGCACCTCCTCCTGTATAATTTTTTAATGATAGTTATGTCATCATAGGTCATGTGGTACAGGAGCTATCTTGGGAAAAACAAAAAACTTTGCACCTCTATATCTCTGAAAGCGCTGCATAGAAAAATATGAGACATGGCTCAATGTAAATAACAATCCATGGAGAATAACATATGTTAATGATGATAACATATGTTCCTCCATTATGACGTCATAATTCGACAAGTACAAAACTTCATCGAATCAAGATGAAATTTCTTTAGCGCCATCTATGCATAAATTGGTGGAGGAAAAAAAGTATTGGTGGCGTCATTGGTCACGTGGTTTAGCCGCCATATTTGTTTTAACACAAAAGCCTTAAAAACCACTAAAACACTTCCTGGCTGCAATCTCTGATTGCTCTTTCTTGTTAGAGAATGTGGTTTTAAAAATAAGTTATACTTGCATTTGTATTTTGTTTGAATCCTGGTTGCAGTGGTTTCTCATGAGTGACAGGAGATGGAGGTGGTTGTATTGCAAAACAGTAAGTTGTGAGCAATATTATTGTCGTGTTCCTGGTGATTAAAATCTTCCAAGGAAACGGATTTCCAAACGAGCTTTAACTGCGAGGCGTTCAGTCCAAAAATGACGGTATTCTTTACACATGAGGGAAAGGGGGATGACGAACTTACCTGGACAGCCTCCACCCGTCGTCTTCACACCTGGATAAATTAACTCGAACAACACGGAATTAAAATGTACAAAAATACCGGATTTATTAAAGAAAATGCTGGTAACAAAGAAAACACAATAAAACTATATTCCTATTTGGAGCGCTCCCACACAGACCCGAATACAGACAAAGGATAAAATAACTGAAAATAAATGTGTTATTTAGTGGGCACTTAGATCAAATTGGCTGGTGTATCTCGTCAGGAATCGTCCGAGGCCTCTACGTCTTTGCGTGCAAAACGTGCTTGTTGGTGTGAAGTGGGCCTCCCGCGTGGCCTGCCCACTCCTGGCTCTGTGTGTGAAGCGATCGAGCAGGCAGCGCCTGTCCACTCGTCGTTCATGCTTGGGAAACCGCAGTTCTCGGTCCGCGGCTCTGCCTCCTCACGACCACTAGCAAGATCTTGGAACTCGGCCGTTCGCGATGAAGCTTCCTTGCGCACGAGCAATAGCGACCGTTCGCTATGGGGTCCAGAACAAGAATAACCAAGAGGACGTCGATGCTGAGAGAGATAAAATGTCAATGCTGAGAGAGCTTTTCGGCGACCGTTCACCAACAAAGTCCGGACCCAAGAGATCAAAATGTCCGCCGCTCCAACTACCTTGTACTTGAGGTTCTGACGTCATCTGTGCCTGCTTCTCCAATCCCATCATCCCATCTTACCAGTCTTTGTACCAATCAAGTCCCGGTCCAATCACTGTTCTTCGGGGCATGGCTCATGGCCCTGCCTCGAGGTTTCTTCTTCTCCACAACAGTCGGAGCACACTAATCGATACAATCTACCTGGATTAAGGTGTCGGTATCCTTACCCCCCCCCCCCTCCCGCAAACATATTTAAGGCTGAGGGGGGAAGAAGGAGTCAAACTTACTTAAGAGACTTTCTCCGAATAAAATCACTAAAAATTGTGGCCTTTCATAGTTTATCTTAGACATGTATGAAATTGTATGATGTATAGAAAGTAATGTAGTATGTATGTGCCAAACTTTATTATCGACACCAGCATGAACCATTTTCACATTTTCTTCATCAATACGAGCTGGTTAGTATGTAAAGGAATGATTGTAAGAATAGCTAAGAAACTGAGAGAAATATAAAGTTGACACAGGTGATGTAAAAAACTATCTTTTAATGATTCTGTTCGTCCATGTCAGGCCATGATATAATTTTTATTTTTGCATCTGATATCCCACCCATTTCTCACTGGCTCTGCAGATGCATATGTGCATATGTGCATATACTATATATGGGGAGGAATAAGTAAAATATTTAGAATAGGCTGTTGTGTTTTGCGGGATTCTGGTGAAACTATGATTTCCTGCTTTAAAAACATCTGTGGAAGAGATAGGCCCAGTGGGGTCGTGATGCTTACTGAACTATCATGATAGTTACTTCTATTGTGGAAGCTCAATTGATCAATCTGTAAATAATAGGCAGACATATAAACCTTCATTTTACATGCAATTGTAAAATATAATTAGATTCTGGGCTCACGTCTTTTCATGTCCCTGTTTTTTTTTAGATGAGCACCAGTGGCTCTGCTTTCCTGTTTTTCCACATGGACCGACTGATCCAATCATTTCGATTCCACCTCATCCTCGAGATCCGTTCCTCCCTATGGCAAAGACACCTTGGCAACCAGGGCAACGACCCTGGAAACCAGGTCCGTTGCACCCAGTACAACCAGATGGTACATTGGACCCAGGACACCCACGTGGTCCATTGGACCCAGGACACCCACGTGGTCCATTGGACCCAGGATACCCACGTGGTCCATTGGACCCAGGACACCCACGTGGTCCATTGTACCCAGTACAACCAGGTGGTCCATTGTACCCAGTACAACCAGGTGGTCCATGTAAGCCACACCAACATCACATTCCTGGCATCTTGTTTAACCAAGCAACTTTTATCCATTCGTTATTGCCATAAAATTAAATAATGACACACTATTTTTCTTAAATTCTCGATATTCCTTTTAGGTATTATTTAGCTTTTCATAAATATGTGCTTGCATAATTGTCATCTCCAGCTATTCCTCTGTGCCTTTAATGAACACATAAGTATAGAACACCCTGCCACTTCATCACCAGTCAGCTGATTGAAAATTTTTTTTTAAACAAAATAAACATTCAGAGAGATTGTTCAAACATGTCTTTATGTACTTTAAAGATTATTTCCATATTTATTATATTTTTATTTTTATTATTCCTGCTCCAGGCAGAAGCGAACAATAAATGGAGATCAAATAAACTACAAATATGATTAAGGAAAAAATTATTTCTGCCATATTCTCCATTTTTTTCTCAAATTGTTAAAGAGGAAGCAACTCAAGTTTCACCTGATCTGCCGGGTCCCTTCTCCCATCCCATCGCCTGCCTCATCCCACACCACCCTCTCCCTCCAGACTCCCACCCCACAACTTATCTTCCCACACCACCCTTCCCTCCTCCCACGTTACCCAGGATCTGAGGTACCACGATTAAGCAAGATTGGAATACCACGATTAAGCACATATTTGGAGACAAACATTTTATTTATCAAGCTGCAAAATAATGAACAGAAATACCAATAAAATTGAACATATAATTGTAATCCTTTTGGGTCGACAATATTGAATGTTTTTTTTCCCCCTCAAGGGCCAGAATATGTATTGCTTGTTTTAAATTGCTTGTTTTAAAGCATTTTCAGGGTGTATATTTAGGACGTTAACTGAGGTGGTAACCTTTTTTTTTTTCCTACAAAGTCTTCATACATCCTTGAGAGTTACGTCATTAGATGAGCAGTAAAATTACCTTTAAATCGATGTATTATATTGTGTTTGTACTGTTTTAGGTTTTTGAATAATTAGCGCATCAGAGAGGTCACGTGTTTCCTTTTCGTCGCTCTTACTGATCATGGTAACGTTCTAATTAACGGTTATTTTTCATATCTGATACCACATTTGATTATTGGAGCTTCTTCCCTGGCTTAGCGGTTAGGGTGCCGGCTTGGGATCCTAGGATCCTGGGTTCGAATCCCAGTCGATCGATGAATTAACGCCAGGGTGGTTGACTCAGCCCGTCATCCTTCCGAGGTCGGCAAATTGAGTACCAGCTTGCTGGGATGAATGATCACGGTGTGTACCCCGATTTAGAATAGGATTTAGAATAGGATTTAGAATAGGTAAGAGGCGACCAAGGGTTGGCGTCAGGAAGGCAGTTTAGAATAGGTACACCGTATCCCTGCGCATCGTAAGAGGCGATTAAGGGTTGGCATCAGGAAGGGCATCCGGCCATAAAAACATTGCCTCAAACAGGGAACCATGATTGTCATGGGGCCCACAAGGCTAACCCCCGCTCTAGTGGGGAAAATGGCCTTAAAACGATCATTCATTCATTGTTCCCTCAGAGATGGCGACAGGTGGCGGCTCGTGTGTTGACAAGTTATGAATTGTGAGAAAATGACGGTTTAACCCTGAGTAAGGTGCATCGTGGTAAAACGTGTGATCCAATAAGGTTTCGCCGCAATTAACCTTGGGAGCTCAGAGTAGGGTCACAAACAAACAACGTCTCATTCGCTTTGATATAGAAGAGGAAAAAAAATGCACCGTTCAGCAGGAAAGGCAATTTTTGATTTGCAGTGGAATTTGCCTTACCTTGGCTTGGCTTGGCTTTGTGCCTCTGTGATTGGCTGTAAAATGTCACATTCTTTTCACACACAAGCCGTTACTCACAATATCTGACCCTGTCGGAATTTCTAGGAAGTTCACTGAAAGTTAATTTGCTTTTTGCATATCATGTAGTAAAGCGTTTTTTTTTGTTTTTTTTTAAACGAACGTTCACATACAGTATAGTAATTTAGTTTTTCAAATTTGTGTTTGATACTCTAAAAAATACTGGAGACAAACAATGACCTGTTGTGATAATACATTTACATGCCTTCCAATTCACTTCTCCCAGACCCTGGTCGATATAATGGAACTTGTCCCATTGGGTACAAGATCGACGCAAGGGGCACATGTGTGGGTAAGTCACGGGGAAACCAGTTTTTTCTTTTAAATAATGAGCTGGAGGACCTTGTACAAATATCGTGTGAAGCACAAGGATATTTGGAGATATTAGTGCACTTTAACATGAATAAAAAAGATGTTTGGAGATGCTGGACAAAGGGATTCGAAATTGGGATCAAAACATCGTGAGCTAGACATGTCCTCAGACAAGAATGCTTAAAAGGCTAATAAAGAAATAGGCCGGCATTCAAATGAAGAAAACTTTCACTTTTCCTCTTTCTTAATGCATAAAATGGAATATTTAATACAGTACTGTGCTTTGAGTTTGTTGTTTTTTTGTTTTTTTTGTATACTGAATCGAGGCTCGTGAAAGAGCTAACATTTACTTCACAAACAAATCAACCAGACAAACAAAATATATAAAAATAGGGAGTGGAAGACAAGATGGGGAGAGAAGGGGAAGCACACAAACATAACATTTGAGAGCAGGGAGATGTGTGGGAGGGAGAGGGCTTGGGGGGGAGGAGGCGTGGGAAGGGGGGGGGGGGGGGAGCGGAGGGAGAAGTATAAAACACAAAGATACCAAGGACTTCCAGGACAGAAGTTGGTATTTCAAAGTTGTTGTTTGTTGAAGTTGAAGTTGGTTTGAATGAACAAACTCATTTTTGGTGTATAATTAGCTTTTTGCTCAGACACACACACACATTTTCTCTTTGACAGACATTGATGAATGTGCTTATCATGCTTACGGAAGGGTTTGCAAGAATGGGCGCTGCGTCAACACTGAAGGAAGCTTCCATTGCATATGTAATGCGGGCTTCGACCTCACACCAGACGGGCGAAACTGTGTGGGTAAGTTGTTGGGTTTGTCATGAATCGAAATCCTTCGGAGTTGTTGTCAGTACAAACATCATGATCGATTTCTCGGCCAGTAATTCAATACTTTTTTTAATTATTATTTCGTATGATGCAGCACAAGGCTACAGGTTAGCATCATTGGGTGAGGGCGCAGCTGTGCCACCGATGCAGTGCCCCCTGTAGTTTAGAGAATACATTTGGTATTTGGCCATGGGAGGAAATAGCTCACCTAATCTTCAAGGACACCGTGGGATCTTTAATGTCCACCAACCAATGCCAGCAGACGAGACGCCCAGTTTGACATCCATCCGTGGGATGGCACACACATTGATGAATCACCTTGCCTGTGGAACACCGGGATGACAATTTATAGGTGGGTTGGGATTCAGACCTAGGCTAGACAGCTTAGAGGTGAGTGTGCATACCTGTAGGCCGTGCTGCCAACCCAGTAATTCAAACAATTGTAGCTTATACTTTTCCTCAAAATCATGTGTTCAGGTGGGGTTGAAGCTGAATAGAATAGATATTAGAACCCATGATGGACAGCTCGTGCCTCCAGTCGAGGCCATCCTGCCGGCCCATAGCCCAAAGCCAGGTAATACCGTTATTCAAGCGCCCCCCACCTTGGGTTTTTTTATGATTTAAAGTATAACTATAAGCTACGATTATCCTGGAATGGAACGGCCCTCGTGTCCACATTCTTTGAATAAAGAATGTTCCAGGCAGCTTACCAACATTCAGAGATTTTAAATCACTGTTGCTTTATTATAACAAAAACCTCCGAGTGCGAAGGTAAACTAGAGGTTCCAGGGAACCTGAACTCAACTGGTCTATATCAATATGGTTAGAATATGCATAATAGAACCACAAACTATATAGTTTATATGTGCTAAAGAGGTACAGTAACGTTGAAGGTCTCTCATGTTTAAACAGGAAACGAGAAAAATTGAGTTTTAAGTGAGGCATGAAAAGTAAAACTACAATTACTTTTCTCACATTTCAGACTTGAATTTATTTAGAAAGACTTGGTCAAACAATATCCATGTATGGTATTGAATCAAGATATGTTGAATTTTTCAATATATGTGTTCAACAGGGTTTAAATATTCATTCAAAACACACACACACACACACACACACACACACACACACACACACACACACACACACACACACACACACACACACACACACACACACACACACACACACCACACAAGTTTCATCAAATTTGATCAGCATTTGTGACTTTTAGAGCTTGGACGTCGTCCAAACTGATGTTTATGGGTCAAGTCATGACGTTGGTCACGACGAGGTCATTTTTCGGACATCGTCAAAACCCGTAATATATGTGTTGAGGTTTGTTACATACTGTCTACCCACCAGGTTTCAGCCTTCTAGTTCTAGCTACATTAGGAAGTACCAGATTGAGAAAAATTGATTTTTCAATATGGCCGCCCTGCCGCGCCCATTTTTGGGTGTGCAACGCCCAAATGCAATCCCAAACTAGCTTATGTCTTAAAGATGCTGCATAACAAGTTTCATCAAATTTGATCAATATTTGTGACTTTTAGAGCGTAGATGTCGAATTGTTTACAGACGGACGACGGACGACGGACACTGGGTGTGGACAAAAACTCAGCTGGACATAGATAGTCCAGTTGAGTTTAAAAAAAACAAAAAAAAACCTTGATTTCCTCACCCTATTCCACCGTCCGAATGGAAATCAAGTTCCAGCGGATATGACGCAATTATTACGTGATGACGCAACACGAGTGGAGCATGAATATGCCATGAGGCAAACACGGGTGAAGCATAAATATGCATTGTATTCAAACTTGCCTACAGCACAAATATATTGTACGTATGGAGTCCAGTGGCAGGTACAGAAGGGCGCGCACCATTCAATTTTCTCTTCAGGTGTCCGTCAATTATGCGTGCGCAATGTGGACGAGTTCATTAACGCGCTCGACGAGGGGTGTTCTACTGATTTGTCAACACCCCTCGACGAGCGCGTTAGTCGACTCGTCCACCCGATAAGGCTGAGACTTGAGGAACTTCGTCAATGCTGTGTCTTCGTCGGTATCATATCGACAAACATCATATCACTAACTTCGCCTTAAGCCAAAACGAGTGAGTGTCATGGAGGGTCCGAAAAAGATGAAGACTTTGAACATTTCGTCCATCAGTGTTACAGACCATACTATAACAACAGACGAGGTACAACCCTCACAGGGTAGACCTGCAGCAGCAGAAACCGAGGCCCAACGAGGTAATGAAGCAAACTCTTCTTCTGATCCACTTGGCAATACAAACACTCCGACATTAACCGATGCAGCAAATAAATCATTTGTCGCCATGTTGTGGCGGGAAATGTTCCCATCGAATCATCGCTTCCGGGTGATGAGAAACGAGCATCAATTTTGATTCCCTGCGTGTTCAACCGATCAACCTCCTAAAAATGATCAATTTAAGTCAGGAGTGCATCCGGATGACAATTCAGTGAGATGTAATAATGTCTCAAACAAAGGAAATTTCTTAGCTATTTTGAGCCACATTGCTGAAAACGAGATCTTATGGGAGCATCTGTTCCCATAGTGGTAACAAGAATGCTAGTAGTACCTCGAAGACCATCCAGAACGAGGTGATAGAGATCATTGGTGGCCAAATTAGAGACGGTCTTTCCCCTCCCCTCCCCCCCCCCAAATGTGTCTTTTCTCAATTTGGCCCCCTGCTCCCACATGTGTAACTAGAACGGCACTCAGTAGAGAGCATACCTCCACCTGGTTGGCCATATCACTCAATGGTGAAGAATCACTTAAAAATTAAATAATTCTCATATCCGAATCCATATTCCGATCTTCACCAAAATCGAATCTATTTGTCCTTGTCAGACACCCAACCGGTCCACCAAGTTTCGTCCAAATCCATCTGCAACTTTTTGAAATATCCTGCTATGTATCATGTTTGGCCACATCACCCAATGGTGAAGAATCACTTTTTAAAATTCTATTAGCCAGATCGGAATCCGGATCTTCACCAAAATCTAATAATTCCTTTTGTGTCACATCCACTACCTCCCTGCCAAATTTCGTCCGAATCCGTCCACAAATTTTTGAAATATCCTGCTATGTATCATTTTTGGCCCTATCTCCCAATAGTGAAAAATCACTTTTAAAAATTCTATTAGCCAGATCCGAATCCGGATCTTCACCAAAATCTAATAATTCCTTTTGTGTCACATCCACTACCTCTAAGCCAAATTTCGTCCGAATCCGTCCACAACTTTTTGAGATATTTTGTTCACAAACAAACAGACAGGGGTGAAAACATAACCTCTATCCACCTTTGGTGGTGGAGGTAATAAACAAATGACCCTTTACATGAAGGTCAAGTTAAGTTAATGGCCCCTTACACAAAATGGCAAAATTCGCCAGATTTAGGGTGCCATACATCTGGCAAATAAAATACATTAACTTCTTCATGTAGCTGTATGAATCAAATTGGCGCCCATTTATATTAACTTTGATAGAGCATTACTTGGTTCCTCCTCAGAACACAAGGGTAGTCCAGCATGAACACGAGATTTTTTGAATGTCCTTTATTTTGTATTTTTGGCATTTTCTACAAGCTATGGAATCTCCCTTCTTTTCTATACTTTGCCACATGGCACATACCCTTATATAGAGGGGCCTTTTCTATGCCCCTGGCATTTTACCCAAGATGATAAGCCTGGTGTTGGCTTCGCGGTTAGGGTGCTGGCTTGGGATCCCAGGATCCTGGGTTCGAATCCCGGTCAATTGCTAAATTAACACCAGGGGGGTTGACTCAGCCTGTCATCCTTCCGAGGTCGGCAAATTGAGTACCAGCTTGCTGGGATGAATGATCCCGGTGTGGACCCCGGTTTAGAATAGGTACACCGTATCCCTGCGCATCGTAAGAGGCGACTAAGGGTTGGCGCCAGGAAGGGCATCTGGCCATAAAAACATTGCCTCGAACATGGGAACCATGATTGTCATGGGGCCCGCAAGGCTAACCCCCGCTCTAGCGGGGAAAATGGCCTTAAAACGATCATTCATTCATTCATTCATTCATTCATGTATAAACTAAAACGGGACTCGGTAGACCGAATACCTCTGCCAGATTAAAAGGTTTACATTTTGTATCCCACTTACCTTTTCACCCTTTACATAGAGTGCCTTTATGCCTTGTTTGGGGCGATTGCCATTAAAAAAACTGATAGGTCGGATCAACATCCAGACCTGAACCAAAATCGAATCGGCTTGTTCTTGTCAACTTCCAAACGCATGCACCTAGTTTTGTCATAATCCGTCCAAAACTTTTTGAAATATCATGCCATATATAGTTTTTGGCCCCATCTCTCAATGGTGAAGAATGTCTTCAAGAAATTAAAAAATATTCTCGAATCCGGATCTTAACCGAAATTGAATCAATTTGTCATTGTCAGACACCCAACCTCTCCACCAAGTTTCATCCGAATCCGTCCATAACTGTTTGAGATGTCCTGCTATGTATCGTTTTTGGCCCTATCTCTCAATGGTGAAGAATAACTTTAAAAATCATAGGATCCGGTTCTTCACCAAAATCGAATCAATTCGTCTTTGTCACACACCCAACCTGCCCACCAAATTTTGTCTGAATCTGTTCACAACTTTTGGAGATGTCCTGCCCACAGACAAAACAGACAGGGGTGAAAACATAACCACCTTTAGTAACAGAGGTAAGAAAAGGTGTAGACCAGATCAGGGAATTCTCCTGTCCCTGAAGTTCATTACAGTGAACCATCTGCGTTTGTTATTGACATTCCAACCGCTCCACAGTCATATAATAATTCTCCTACTGGAATAATTTCCAGAAGGTAGAAACCAAATTCTTCGGCCTGATTTGAAGTCACTCTGAAATGCCAGTCCCACATCCTCTGCACCACTCGGCCATGACTACGATACAGTCAACGGTGCTTTTATAGTTGCCTAAAGAAGAATACATTTAAGACTTTTGGAGCTATCCGGGATGCAAACGTTGTGGAATTTTCACTGTTATTTGTTTTACTGCAATATGAGACAAATTTCTCGAAATTATTATTGAATTGTTGAGGGTGAAAGTATTTTGCTTTGCAGACCATGATGAATGTTCTACTACCAACATGTGTCTCAATGGGATGTGCATCAACGAGGACGGAAGCTTCAAATGCATCTGCAAACCAGGCTTTAATCTTGAAACCAGTGGACGATATTGCTTGGGTAAGCATCAAGCGTCGTGGTATTCATGGAATTACCTCTTCTGCGAAGCCAAAGTTAGCTACACCAGCAAATGGCTGTGTAAATTATATTTGATCTGTGGGATTTTGGCCACATGGGGCAGATGATTACATTAGCCAGTTCATGGCTCACTGGTTATCCTTTTTCTAACTGGTTAACATTCATGATGTGTTTGCTCTTGTGTTCAGACATCAACGAATGCAATACCCCAGGTATCTGCATGAATGGCCATTGCGTAAATACAGAAGGGAGTTTTCGATGTGATTGCACAGTTGGAATGGTCGTTAGTTCAGATGGCAGACTATGCACTGGTATGTAACTCGCTATCTGCTTCTTCTTTTTAATATGTATGCTGGTTAATGCAAAGGGATGAGGACACATTATTCACAACCCGTTATCTTTTTTATATTTCATTTTCGACTTAACTTCCAATGCAATCTAATACCATGATTTTCATCAATTGACAAAGCTTTCATTTTAACTTCATATTCGCTTCCCATTGCATTACACCCTCACACTTGATGGTCCATAACTGGATAAAGTATATACCTTGCAAAAATGTTCCATAGAAATCCATTCGAAAATTTCTCAAGACGTTCTATAGAACCTGTCTACTGAAATTCTATAGTACTTTAGGTCCAAGGTCTACAGAACTGTTCCATAGAAATTTTCTATCGACATTCTGTAGGGTGCCGAAGTTCTGTAGGGTGCCTGGTGTTGGCTTAGCGGTTCGGGTGCCGGCTTGGGATCCTAGGATCCTGGGCTCGAATCCCGATCGATCGCTGAATTAACGCCAGGGGGGTTGACTCAGCCTGTCATCCTTCCGAGGTTGGCAAATTGAATACCAGCTTGCTGGGATGAATGATCATGGTGTGTACCCCGATTTAGAATAGGTACACCGTATCCCTGCGCATCGTGAGAGGCGACCAAGGGTTGGCGTCAGGAAGGGCATCCGGCCATAAAAACATTGCCTCAAACAGGGAACCATGATTGTCATGGGGCCCGCAAGGCTAACCCCCGCTCCAGCGAGGAAAATGGCCTTAAAACGATCATTCATTCTGTAAAAATTCTATAGAAATAGAATGGAGAGTAAAAGTCGATAGTTTCAACAGAATTTTATATATAATTTCTATAGAACAGTTCTATAGAAACACTTTGGTCCTAAAGTACTATATAATTTCTATAGGCAGGTTCTAAAGAACATCTATATAAATTTTCGAATGGATTTCTTTGGAACAGTTCTGTAGAATTTGGTCTGAAAGAACTATAGAAATTAGAAGTTTTACCTGGAGTTGACCTTTGACCTTTTGACCTCAAAAATAGTTGCTTTCCCAATTCAGTGATGCAATATGCAATTATCATTCAAATTTGAAGTAATCGGATGAAAAATGACGATTTTAGAAATTTGACCTCCGGGTGACCTTTGACATCAGAATCAATATGCTTCTCAGTTGTGGCTACCTCTACAGCTTGGTGAAGTTTCATGACAATTGGTTTAGAATTGTGATGTGTCGGCGATTGACAACATACAAACACCAAAGACGTCGTGCACAGCACGATGCTTGCAAAATCCATCTCCCCTCCATCCCCCCCAAAAGGTTGCCATTTATGGTTTATCTATCTATAATTCCAGTAATCTCTGTGTGTGTGTCTGTCTGTGTGTTTGTCTGTGACCGCTGTTTCTCGACAACCACGGGTCCGATATACTTGAAACTTGCCAGGTATATTGCTGGGGACCCGAGGATGTGCCTTTTCAAGGTTTCATATTAATCGGACAATTACTTACCGAGATATGTCCAAAAAACGCTTCAACCAATCAGAGAGCAGCGAGCTATCACGTGTGCCGAACGTGGCGATCAGACTCTGCCTCGGACGGCACATTTGACAGCGTATTCATTTATTTCACGTTGGAAAACTATGTTGCCGTTAAACTATGTTTTAAAACGAATTCAAACTGCGATTAAATTAAAACGATTCATCCTAACTGCGATTTGCGAACTTCCGGACAGTGACGACTGTCCGGCAGCACGCTTTCCGGCATCCAATCACAGAACGCTTTGTTGCGTAGGCGTGGCCGATGTGAGACGAGCGGAGCTGAGCGCGTTACGAGCTGACCGCCATTACGGTACGTAATTCGATTTCTTATGCGCATTATTTCTCCCAATTCATTCATCTCCCAATTTCTCCCAATTCAATTCGTATCACTAATAAAAACGAATTTGCGATTCATTCGCTTTCCTGCGCGTTTGTGCACGCGATGGCGATTGCTTTACCAAACTCCGGAAGCCGTTCGCTTTGGACCAAACCATTGCATGAGGGGGGGGTTCTGTGGTCGTTGCGAATGGACCAAACCATTCATGTAAATAGAGGGGGGGGATTGTCACTGTACTCGCAAGCCGTTCGCCGTTCGCTTTGGCGTTGCGAATGAACCAAACCATTTCATGTAAATAGAGGGGGGGGGGATATAATTTTAGATAGATATATAGTACGGGCATATATATAGTACGGGCATGCCCTAGTGTCTTTCAATCCTGATAAATCTCACACTCTTACGATGTCTCTCCGAAAAGACCGACTGGAAAACCCTCCCATCCACTTTCTGAATAATCCTCTCCAAGAAGTTCTGTCACTCAAGCTTTTGGGTCTCACTATTTGCCATGATCTTTCCTGGGAAAACCACATTTCAAATCTGGCCTCCAAAGCCAGTCGCCGACTGGGCATCCTCCGTCGTGCGAAGTCCTTCCTTGGCACACCTGAGCTCCTCACCACATACAAGGCTTTCATCCGCATCTCTATGGAATACTGCTCTCCCCTCTGGTCTGGTGCTCCTGCCTCACACCTAGCCCGTCTTCACGCCGTTGAAACCAAAGCGTTCAGAATCATTGGAATCTCCCGCGATGAAGCTAACTCCAAGGGCCTTTCACTCACTCACCGCAGGCAGGTTGGTGGTCTTTCCGTCTTCTACCGTCTCCTCTCTGGCCTTGCCCCCCCAGCCCTCTCTGGGCTCTGTGCCCCAAATATTCCTACAGGTCGCACAAGATCTGCCTGCAACCCTCTTATGGTTAAACTGCCAAAATCAAGACTTTCTGCTCACCTTCACTCCTTCATCCCTCTTTTCTCCCGCCTCTGGAACAAACTCCCTCACTCTCTTCAATCCCACTCCACCCTCCAGGTCTTTAAAACAGCTGTTCACGAACATCTCTTATCCTCCCCCATCCAAAACCTTGATCTTTTCTACCCCCGCTAATTTCGGTCCCCTTGTGTTTTATACCTCTCCCCCTCCCCCTCCCACGCCTCTTGCCCCCAAGCCCTCTCCCTCCCACACTTCTCCCTGCTCTCAAATGTTGTGGTTGTGTGCTTCCCCTTCTCTCCCCATCTTGTCTTCCGTTCCCTCTTTTTGTATATTTTGTTTGTCTGGTTTGTTTTGTTTTTTGTTTGTGAAATAAATGTTAGCTCTTTCACGAGCCTCGATTCAGTATACAAAAAAAAAAAAAAAAAAAAAAAAATGGACACATCAAATTGTACTTTTTATTAAGATTAAAATTGACGATCTTAATCAAAGCTCGGGACAATCGGTTTAAGTTGATTATTTTTCACATGAAAATTGATGATTTTAGAAGTTTGATCTTGAGTTGACCTTTAACCATTTGACCTCCAATAATTGCTTTCCCAATTCAGTGATGCGATGTGCAATTATCATTCGAATTTGAATTCAATCGGATGGAAAATGATTTTTCAGACAAAAACTGATGATTTTAGAAGTTTGACTTTGAATTGAACTTTGACCATTTGACCTCAAATAGTTACTTTCCCAATTCAGTGATGCAATATGCAATTGCTGTTTAATCCTCAAATTAATCATATAAAATTGTTTTTAGAAGTTGGACCTTCAGTTGACCATTGACCTTTTGACCTCAAAAACAGTTTGTTTCGAAAATTCAGTAACCCAATTTTCAAATGCTTTTCAACTTTCAAGTTAATCGGATGAAAGATGACGATTTTAGAAAATTTGACTTCAGGATGACATTTGAAATCAACATCAATAGGCCTCCCATTTTGTGACTATCTCTACAACTTGGTAAAGTTTCATGACGATCGGTTTAGCATTGTGACGTGTAGACGATTGAAAACCAAACAAACAAACAGACAATAATAAAGTCAACCGACCAATATATCTGAAAAATCTTCGATTTTGCAAGTAACAACCAGACCGAGATGAAAACATAACCTTTTACTTTTGGTGGCAGAAGTAAAAAAAAAAAGGTGCAAAAACGGATCCCCTTAACTCTACATACCTATCAACTTACTTCCAATCATCAGAAAAGTCATAGAATCCATCATCACAGTTGATATGAAATCCGACCTCCTTTTCCACAACAATCTCATCTGACATCATCAATTCAGATTCAGACCTGATAACCCCACCTTGGACATGGAGCTTCTACTCATGTAACAATTGATGGAAGCCCTCAATGTCAGACATGAGATCAGGGCTGTCTCTGGACATATCTCGTGCTTTCAATGCAGTCTCCTCCCTCCTTGCTCTCCAAACTCTCTGCCTATGGCATCCAAGGCCAACTCCACACATGGCTTACTGACTTCCTCCACTCTCAGCCAACGTGTAGCACTCGACGGAATCCTTTCATCTTCTCTCCCTGTCAAGGCTGGACATGGCAGCTTTCTTGGCTCAGTCCTTTTCTTCATCGTATTAATGATCTCTCTGACTCACTGAAAAATCCCCTTTATCTCTTTGCTGATGAACTCCATCTTCTGCTTCTGCTTCTTCATCCTATGCGGTCAGACAGCCTCTTCCCTCTCTTCAGACCTTGTCAAAATCACAAGCTGGTCAAACACTTGAAATATGTCTTTCAATCCCGACAAATCTCACACTTTCACTTTCTCTTTCTCTTTCTCTTTCTCTTTCTCTTTCTCTTTCTCTTTCTCTTTCTCTTTCTCTCTCTCTCTCTCTCTCTCTCTCTCTCTCTCTCTCTCTCTCTCTCTCTCTCTCTCTCTCTCTCGCTCTCTCACCAAAAAGGACCGTATGGCAAATCCTCCTATCTACTTTTTAAACAATCCCCTTGAGGAAGTTCAGTCACTCAAACTCCTGGGTTTCACCATCAGCCATGACCTTTCTTGGGCAAAGCACATTTCAAAGTTGGTCTCCAAAGCCAGTCGCCAACTGGGCATCCTCCGTCGTACAAAGTCCTTCCAAGGCACACCTGTACTCCTTTTCATCTACAAGGCCTTCATCCATAGCTTGATGGAGTACTGCTCTTCTCTCTGCGCTGGCAACTTTGCCTCACACCTTGCTCAGCTTGATGCCATCGAAACCAAGGCCTTCAGGATCACTGGAATCTCCTGCGGTGAAGCCGAGTCTATAGCCCTATCACTTTCCCATTGAAGAT
Source organism: Myxine glutinosa (assembly GCF_964187855.1). Classification (NCBI taxonomy): domain Eukaryota; kingdom Metazoa; phylum Chordata; class Myxini; order Myxiniformes; family Myxinidae; genus Myxine; species Myxine glutinosa. Next base: position 163,960,916 of record NC_136262.1, read on the forward strand.
AGGTCGGTGGTCTCTCTATCTCTACCACCTTCTCTCTGGTTTTGCTCCTTCTGCTCTTTCCGTGGTTTGTTTTCTTCCACTCCCACTCCAGATTTCTGCTAGGTGCTGAGAGTTTCTGCAAGTTCCTCCGGAGAGAGTTTCCCTAGTTCTGTGTCCATCTTGTGTTTTTCTGCCCCCCATCCCTCCCGACATACGTTTTGTCCACGTTTCCCTCTATCTTGGCATTTCATTATGCTATGGGTGTCTGCCCCTTCCCCATCTCTCTAATGTTCCTTTTCTCCTGTTGCGTCATGATCCATTTAGTTTACTAGCTCTCCCATGAGCCTCGACCATGTATACAAAAATAAATTTAACACCATGAGATAATTCATTATGACAATTACAACGAAAATACAACTCGTAAAAAAACTGCTCCATATAACACAACATCTTGCTTTACGTAGTGTAAAACCACTAGCGGTGAGACCCCGTAACTAATAAACAAACAAATGAAGAGGAATACTATGGTAGCTGTGAACTCAGTGTAGCTACAAGTATGAGTATGGACATGGAGCTAGACACTAGACAGAAACTAGACAGACAGTTTTTTTGATGATAGTAAAATCGTAACAGCTCTACATCAGCGAGAGTTCATGCAAATACCACTAATGCTGAGATGATTCAGAAAATCTCTGCAATCTCCCATAAATGACTCAGAGGAACAGCCAGGACTAATGCCCACCGGTTGTTTGTCATGAAGATACCGATTTATAGACTTTTGCATCAATTTTTTACTTTATTTTGTGTGAGCAGTGGCTATGTACTGGAGTGACTAGAACAGGTAGTCGTTTTGGCTAGGCTGTAGTTTTACAGACGTCCACACGATCATATGAGACTTAAAATATGGCTACCAAAGGCATCACTGCAGATTAAGTCGGGCATTGTCAAACCTGTGGAATCTTCTGCCATCCTGAGCAATTGTGATTATGCCCCACCAAAATACATATGTGATGTCAGATTGGAAAACAATACCCCAGCCCTCATACATCACTCTCTCTCCTCTTTATCCCCTTACCTCCAAACTTCTTCTCTCTTTTAACCAGCCCCCTTCTCTATAACTTCCTGACCATACTTTCACTCCTTCCCTTCTACTAGTATTTCTTTTTATCTCAGTTGGACTGCTCCCCTGCCTATTGTACAACCCATTGATATTAGGCCAAGTAAAATAAATTATTAGTTTCTCGTCCGAGATTAAAAAAAAAAATGGAGGGTCCCCCTTACTATTTGATATTTTCCAGATTTTTGATATTTTTTCCACGATGGCCGCCACATGGTGAAATCTACCAGACCAAAGACGAGCACTATCACACCCAGAAATCCCATATACCATTAAAATGACTGATCATATACCCGATACGTCAGCATTTACTGCAGCAGTGGCACTGTCTGCTGTACTATGCACTTGTACGTCCTGAACCATTACTAGATATACGTGGACTTGCACTACTGACCTGAGTTGTCTGGTAGTTGTCTTCAATTCACGATCCCAGGTCGAACTCCCCTTTTGCAAATTCGCTGAAAATATCCTCTAGTGTCTGGGTTCCGTCAAACAACCTACGAGCATACCATGGCTTCAAAAACTTTCTGACAGCCTTTCAGATGCATACACAAACTAGATAGAAACTCGGTAGAGCACATACCTCTGCTGGGCTGAACAGATTACGTTTTTGTATCCCACCGATAGGTCAGATCTGGATCCGGACCTGAACTAGAATCTAATTGGCTTGTTCTTGTCGCCTAACCAACTCATCCACCTAATATTATCATAACTCGTCCACAACTTTTTGAAATATGATGCTATATATTGTTTTTGGCCCTATCGTTCAATGGTGAAGAATCGCATGTACTTTAAAAAAATTCCGAATCCGTATTCAGATCTTCAGCAAAATCGAATCAATGTCCTTATCATACACCCAACCTATCCCCAAGTTTCGTTAGAATCCGTACACAGCTTTTTGAGATATCGGGCTATATATCGCTTTTCTCCAAATCACTAAATAAATGGTGAAGAATGACTTAAAAAATTCTCTGATCCAAATTCAGATTCGAATCTTCCCCAAAATTGAATTGATTCGTCCTTGTCACACCCAACCCATCTACCAAGTTTCGTTAGAATCCGTCCACAACTTTTTGAGATATCGTGGTATATATCACTTTTCTCAAAATCACTCAATCAATGGTGAAGAATGACTTTAAAAATTCTCTGATCTAAATTCAGATTCGAATCTTCCCCAAAATTGAATTGATTCGCCCTTGTCACACCCCCAACCAATCTATCAAGTTTCGTTAGAATCTGTCCACAACCTTTTGAGATATCGTGGTATATATCGCTTTTCTCCAAATCACTAAATAAATGGTGAAGAATGACTTAAAAAATTATCTGATCCAAATTCAGAATCGAATCTTCCCCAAAATTGAATTGATTCGTCCTTGTCACACACCAAACCTATCTACCAAGTATCGTTAGAATCCGTCCACACCTTTTTGAGATATCGTGGTATATATCGCTTTTCTCAAAATCACTCAATCAATGGTGAAGAATGACTTAAAAAATTATCTGATCCAAATTCAGAATCAAATCTTCCCCAAAATTGAATTGATTCGTCCTTGTCACACACCAAACCTATCTACCAAGTATCGTTAGAATCCGTCCACAACTTTTTGAGATATCGTGGTATATATCGCTTTTCTCCAAATCACTCAATCAATGGTGAAGAATCGCTTTAAAAAATTCTCTGATCCAAATTCAGATTCGAATCTTCCCCAAAATTGAATTGATTCATCCTTGTCACACACCCAACCTATCTACCAAGTCTTGTTCAAATCTGTCCAAAACCTTGAGATATTGTGCTATATATTGTTTTTTGCCCTATCTCTGAATGGTGAAGAATCACTTGAAAAATTTTTGGTTCAATATCCAGATAGGGATCTTCACCAAAATCTAATGATTTCTTCCCTGTCACTTACCCAACCTCTCCACCAGATTTGTTCTGAATCAGTCCACAATCTTTTGAGATATCCCCTTCACAGACAGACAGACAGGGTTGAAAACATAACCTCCATCAACCTTTGGTGGTGGAGGTAATGAAGATTATTTTAAAACCTAGGTCGACTGTACTTTGTCAGTATCTCAATTAAAGCTACCAAGAAAGTTTGTTCTTGAGATGGATAACATGCGCTATCATTAGAGCTCAACCGTGGATGTTATGCACATACGTACATACGTGCATACATGTACATGTCTCAAAAATGGCATTCGCTGAGTGCAAAGTGCGGCGTGAGCAAGTGCGCTTACAGACGAGATCGATTTCATTTGCATGAGTGCCAGGCCTATAGGGATGGCAAAATAATTATTGGTCTGGGTTCCAGACCACTTCAGGTCCAGACCACTGCGCCAAAAATAAAAGACAAAACAACTTGCAACATATTATGTAAACCTGATAAAAAAAGAGGAAAACAAGTCAGGAGACGACGATGGTTCATGAGCGAGCGGTATTCAATGATAAAGGTCAAAACCGACATTGAAAATATATAAATAGGAATGTATTATCTGTTATGAGACTAGTTAGCTACACAATACTGAAAATTCGGTTCGATTCCGACAACTTTGAAACTTTGACCTTTGTGACCTTCAAAGGTCAAAGGTCGAGGATTCTGAAATTTGTTGGAAAACTTGTATTTAATTATGTATGTGATAATATAAGATCATGTACGACATTTCACCCTGTCAGGAAGCGAACAATGTAATAAAACCATCAAAAATCGACTTTTCTAAATTTCGTGACCTTGGGGTGAAAATGAAAAATCGAGCTCCGTGGGGCTAGACACATGACATTGGCCTAACCAAATATCGAAACCCCTGTCAGATTCCACCAACTCCCTCGGAGAAGATGTAGCTTGAAATTGATTACCCCCTATAAAGGCATCTTTTTCGGGCGTGGTTCCGCCCACAATGGGCGCAATACGTCCACTCTACGCAGGACACAACTAGATCATGATATCAACCTCCCACCCAAGTTTCATCAAGATCGGATGATATCGGGTAGTTATGCTGCGGACAGACAGACACACACACAGACAGACGCACACACATGACGAATATAGTGGTCACTTGATAACTCGTGAACCAAAACAACCCACCAATGTGTATGGCCTCCACAAGGAAGCGCATGGGGATTAATGAATCCTTTTTTTGTTGTTTTGCTTTTTTTTAGATCCAGAGAGAAAATAGGAAATTCTATAAATAAAAAAGAGGGGTGCAGGGACGAGAAACTAATAATTTATTTTACTTGACCTTTACAATTCCCATCCATCTATTCCATCCTTTGCTCTGACAATTTTGAACATATTATTTGAATTATCATGGTTGCAGATTCTTTCTTTTTTGTTGCTTTTTTGTCTTATATAAACTTTGTTTATATGACATTCAGAAGCTCCATCATTAGGTGGGGGGTGTCGTGTTATTTGTGTGGGTGAGTGCAAGCAGGAACTGGATAAAAATTAAGTGCTGGTTTGCATTAAAGCAGATCATATAATGCACAAGACAATCATTTTAATCATTCAATGAAGACAACTTACTCATTTTAAAATATTAACCCAAAACAATTTGCCCGGTTGATGTCATACAGACACTCATATGCGCAGCACATGCTATCGTGAATACATGATGGGACAGTGTACAATGCCTTTCCACCGGCCATCCATCAAGTCTGGGTGCTGCTGCGCCTTCCCCGATGGTGCTTTCGGGGAACCATGCCAGCCCTGCCCTGCCCAAACATCTGGTAAGGCAACTGGAGTAACCCTTTGTTTGTACACATTACCTCCTATTCTGCCTGAGTCACAGTTTGCATGTTGTTGATTTTTTTTATTACTGGATTATGCATTATATGTAACAGATTTGAGGGAAAGTAAATAAGTAAAGATGCTTTTGGTTTCCAGGTCTAATTTTCAGCTTATCTTATCTTACAACGCAAATGAAATTTTTTTTTTTTAAATGTAATATATAATATATGTATATATATATATATATTTTAATGTAATATATAATATATGTATATATATATATTTTTTAATGTAATATATAATATATGTATATATGTTTTTTTTTAAATGTAATATATAATATATGTATATATATATATTTTTTAATGTAATATATAATATATGTATATATATATATATTTTAATGTAATATATAATATATGTATATATATATATATTTTAATGTAATATATAATATATGTAATATATATTTTTTTTAATGTAATATATAATATATGTATATATATATTTTTTTAATGTAATATATAATATATGAATATATATATTTTTTTTAATGTAATATATAATATATGTATATATATATTTTTTTTAATGTAATATATAATATATGTATATATATATATTTTTTAATGTAATATATAATATATGTAATTTTTTTTTTTAATGTAATATATAATATATGTATATATATATTTTTTTTTAATGTAATCTATAATATATGTATATATATATATTTTTTAATGTAATATATAATATATGTATATATATATTTTTTTTAATGTAATATATAATATATGTATATATATATATATTTTTAAATGTAATATATAATATATGTAATATATATATTTTTTAATGTAATATATAATATATGTATATATATATATTTTTTTTTTGTTACATTATTTCCATTGTTCCTTATTCATGCCTTCCACAGCCGAATAAGCTTCTGAATACCAATGGAGAAGGTTTAGTTATGCCTAAAACACTGACCCACAGTGGATGCACAGACTACCAAAACGAGTAGCCTGTAGACTGTAGAGGGAGGTCTCAGGGCGGGTGGGGGTGACCAATGGTCATCCCCTACCGAATGGGTAACCATGGCGTTAGCTTAACCTTAAAGGTTAAGTTGGCTGGACATGGATGCCTTTCTATCGACATCGTTCGACATCGGTGAACTATCGACATCGATCTGGGTTTCTTTGCTTATTATTTTTCATCTTCCATCAAGTTTCTTAAAGTTGAAGATGACGGTAGTTCACCATGATCACTCGGGATATCTGAAATGCAAAAATCACCATTGGCATTTGACGTTCTAGTCGATTTCTCAAACAGAGACAAACACATTCTGCCATCGCTGTAGCCTTAGCTGGTACATGCAGGCTATTAACCACGTTACAGTTTCAATAAACAAAGACAGTACACGAATCTACTAACTCTGACAGGCCCGGGCCAACTAGTGAGACAATAGTTTTAGTTTTTTATGTTTTATTGCTAACTCTGACATCATAGGTCACATGGTATGGCAGCCATATTAGATTAAAGGAAAAAGATTGGACATAAATTACTCCGAAATCGCTCAATGAAAAAAATTGAAACTTGGCATATCTCCTCAACTCCCCATGGGGTATATAGAGTAATAACGATGACATCATCCATAAATTGGTTGGAAACCATCATCCCTGGAAACCATCATCCATAAGTAATAACGATGACATCATCCATAATTGAAATCAGCCATAATTGGTTGAATTGAAATCCTTATCCAAATATGTTTTTCTCTGCAACTGCTTGTCTGATCGATATGAAACTTTAAACACAGGAGGGACTCCCCATGAAGAATATTTTATTGCTAACTCTGATGTCATAGGTCACATGGTATGGAATCCATATTAGATTAAAGGAAAAAAATTGGACATCATTTTCTCTAAAACCACTCAATGAAAAACAAATGAAACTTGGCATATGTCATCAACTCCCCATGGGGTATATAGCATTATAACGATGATGTCATCAATTAAGTGGTATTCCAGCCATAATTGGTTGAATTGAAATATTTATCCAAAAATCTGAAACTTCATATATCTAGCTCATCTATGACTCAATGTGAGGGAAGAATTAAATTTTATGACGTATATAATCCATGCCAAGAAACTATGTGCCATTATCGGGTGCATGGATGATACGAGTATATGGGCCATAATAGAAGCGTGTTCAGAATGTGACTATGCACTCTAAGAGTGCCTAAAGAAGACGTTGGTGGCATTTTAGGAGGCCACATGGGTTCAATGTATCTTACCTTTTTAGTTTTTTCTTTTAATAATACTAGAGTATAAGGATCGGCGGACGCACGCACGGATGCAGGCACACCGAGACAAAGCTCCTTTTATTTATTAAATACTGCAAATTGCAATTTTAAACTACAAAATAGAATTTGACCTGAATACGTGGATGAATGTGCCTTTAATGGATTACACACAAATAACATCATCTGAATGAGATATAGTATCTGTTTTTATGAATATATTATGTTTGTGACAGAGAAGAATCCCTTGGGGAAAAAATTCCCTTACCCCACCTGTTGAAAAATGTGATGGAATCAATTACCAAGTATGGTTAAAGAGCTCCACCTGGCCTAGCCAAGAGACCCTATTTTTGTGTTTTTCAACTGGAAATAAACGAGTTTTATTTTTGGCCCTTGTAAAGCCAATCTCAAACGGCCTGTTGCTTCTTCATACATGCGTGCGCCACAAGCTTGTTTGACCAGCATCCTGTTTCAACTGCAAATCAAGCACAAACCACTTGGCAGTATAATGCTCAAGGTACTGGCATCAGATTGATCATGTGATTACTCAGAAATGTCAGTCACACAACATCATGCTGACTCTTGTCTTTTGAAGTGCTGTTTGCTGGACTGATCACTGGCTAGTCCTTCGCAAGTTTGTGTTTGTGCTCAACTGGGTGCCCAGGTCATGTCCTTCAAAATGACCAATCAAGTTCAGTACAAACATAAAGGAAGGAAGAAAATTCTCTCCAACTGCAGTTTGGGGAGAGAGGTTGCCCTCAAGATGGACATAAATCTACTGGCTGGGTTTGTTGTCATTGGAAAGGTTTGAAACATCAATCTTCAAGTAATGATGTCATGACATATTACTTGGGCCTAATGCCTCTGTCTTGTTAAGACAAATAAAACCAATCAACTTCATATTGTAGAATCACTTTATGAAAGGCTAATCACAGAAATACCACAGAGAAGTGTCTTCATCATAGACATGACATGGCCATGACCCAGCAGCTTGATCCAAAGAAGCTTCAAGAAGTTGAAACTTTTGTCAAACTGTGTAATTTCATTTTTCATCATCTTGTGTCCATGGCAAGTACCATTTCTGCTCCAGCAATTGATTTTGTCGCAGAAAAATACCTGTGGAAAAAGAACTAATGTACCTGTGGCTGAATGGAAGCAAATCTCCGCAGCAATGTTCCAACATCTCGTGGAAAGCTTTCCCAGAAGAGTGGAGGCTGTTATAGCAGCAAAGGGGGGGGGGGACCAACTCCATATTAATGCCCATGATTTTGGAATGAGATGTTCGATGTTTGGGTGTCCACATACTTTTGGTCATGTAGTGTACCTGCACCAAGTTTGACTAAGATCCCTTCAGCTGTTCTCAGGTTATCGCGGTAACCAAAACCTATCACGGACGGACTGACAGATGGACGGACAACCTGAAAACATAATGAAAAATTATGTTTATGTAAAAAAAAATATAAAAAAATGGCGACTTCGTCGACGGAGGCAACAAATGTAAAGGGAGCAAAAAGGGCAGCAAGTGGGCAGCAAGTGATTCACAATGCGTTAGAGTGTACGGCCAAGCGATTCCTCGACAGTGGAAGACATTTCTGGCATGTGGTGCCAATAAGGAAGAACAAGTTGAGTATTTCTTTGAGGCTTGGATGTTGTACAAGGAAGAGGAGCTGCATGGTGTGAAAATCTTTCTTGACATTGGGACAAAATGTCATGCAATGACATGCCAGATAGTAATGTCAATGTGGAGGAGGTCACAGACTTTGAGCACAACCATGAGGAAGCAGATACTCGTATGTATTTGCTCGCAGAAAATTCAGAAATATACATTTCATGTGTTGTTGTCAAGAGTCTTGACACAGATGTTTTCAATAAGGAAAAGGGAAAAAGTGGGCTTCAAATCTTCTTCTGAGGAAGTGAAAAAGTGCTGTTTTTGTCAAGCTTTCCAGGGATTAGGTCTCACACATGAGGTTCCAGAAGATATGGTGGTTATTCTGGAGAAGTTAGTTTGTTTGCATGTGATGTATGCCCAGTAGATTATTCAGAAGTGAAAAGGCTAAATATAACATGTTCTGCTTGCGTAAAATCAGTGTTGGGGATGCCACCAAACAGAGATTATTTGTGCAAGCACATCCAGAGGGCAAATTTACAGGCTGCAATCTACCAGCTAAGCCTGGAGCAAAATCCATAAACTCCAGCACCTGTAGGACATGGTTGGCAAATGGAAGATGGGGAACTGTCCATAGATTGTGGAAGCCTTCTACCAGCTCCAGAAAGTGTTTTGGAACTTTCAAATTGCTCTGGTAAATGTACGTGTACTAAATATGCAGATGCAACTAAGTGTACTTGTCTCGAAAATAGTATACCAACTAGAAATAGTATACCGGTAGGAAAAGAGAACTAGTCTGCCAACTGGTGATCTCCACGCACTGAAAGATGCAGCACCGACCAAATATAGTGTTATCCCTGGAGTGGGACGGACCACTCATGCAGACCTATTTTCCTCATGACATTATCTCAACCTGATTAGATCACTGCTGTGATTCGCTGAATTATGTTGCCATGGCAACCATCTCAGTAACTTGGCTTGTGTACTCGATATTTCAAAAACCGTTGAACATTTAGCTTTCATATTACACAGATTTATTTTTCATACCACTCAAAAGGTGGGGGACTTAGAGTATCAGCTCCTTGGGGGGTTGACTCAGCCTGTCATCCTTCCGAGGTCGGCTAATTGAGTACCAGTTCACTGGTAATTCCCTGTGTGTCGTAAAAGGCGACAAACCTGGTTGGCGGCAGGAAGGGCATCCGGCCGTAAAACATTGCTTCAAAAAGGGGACCAAAAACAACAGGCTAACCCCCGCTCTAGTAGGGAAAATGGCCTTTAAAATGCATGTTGTGTTGTGTGTTGTGGTGTTTAGTGTGCTGGCCAACTGATGCTGAAATTTGTTGACTTTCTTACACACAGTTCATCATTCATACTCATTGTGCTGTTTCTAAACTTGACCCAAGGCCTGCATCCCACATGCTGGTAGGCAGCTGGGAGGGGTATTCTCTCTCTCTCTCTCTCTCTCTCTCTGAGTTGGAGAGAAAGATGCAACATCACCCCTACACTTGCCAATCTTTGCCCAGTTCAACATAGGGGAATGGAAGGGATGAGACACCTTACCTCTAACTATCATCTAAATTGTCCAATTGCATCTCTTCGGTACTCACAACACCTTATTCTAGCCATACATACTTGATACATGAAGAAGAGTTCTGTAAAAAGGTACCCAAACACAAATGGTGGTCTATAGCCATATTTAACGATAACCCGCTTACCCACAAATGTATCAGTATGGTCATGTCATACACTTTACTTACAGTGGCTTGGGTAATTGTTGGGTATTAAGACAATCCTGCATGCAAGCATTCAGTTGATCACTTCTGCCACCGAGGGTGGGTGGAGGTTATGTTTTCATCCCTGTCTGTCTGTCTGTCTGTCTGTGAACAGGTTATCTTAAAAAGTTATGGACGAATTGGGGCGAAATTTGGTGGAGTGGTGGGGTATGTGACAAGGACGAAATGATTAGATGTTGGTGAAGATCCGGATCCGCATCTGGATCTGAGAATTTAGAAGTGATTCTTTACCATTGAGAGATAGGGCTAAAACCGATATATAACACAATATCTCAAAAAGTTGTAGACAGACTCTGACGAATCTTGGGGGACATGTTTGCTGTGAGAAAGAAAGAATTGATTCAATTTTGGTGAAGATTCAAATCCGGATCCAGATCAGAGAATTTTTCTCAGTGATTCTTCACCATTGAGTGATAGGAATAAAACCGATATATAGCACGATGTCTCAAAAACTTATGGACGGATTCAGTCGATACTTGGGTGTGTGACAAGGACGAATCTATTAGATTTTGGTGAAGTTTCGAATCCGGATCAGAGAATTTTTGATTCTGATTCTCAAGTGATTCTTCATCGTTGAGTGAATGGAATAAAACCGATTTATATAACACGATATCTCAAAAAGAATTCAGATCAGACCTATCGGTGGGATAGAAAACGTAAACTGGCCAGCCTGGCGGAGGTGGGCGCTCTACCAATTTCCGCTCTAGTTGTTTTCTGCTTCATAACAGTGAATCCATGTTTCATCAGATTTTGGGATGTCTTAATGGTGAATTGCACGATCAGTATCTGATGGACAATTAACTTATCTCATTCCTTCCTTGATCAACATCTTCCAATATGGCCCACCATTTGCAGTGGTCCATCAAATGCCAAGCTTGTTGATTATGCTGTGCACTCTTTTCAAAAGAGTTTGAGAGCAAAAAGAAAGTACGTTTATCCTTACCCTCACACTGTACATTCTTTATCATAAACCTAATTAATACGTTTATTTGGCAAATATTTTATTTTATTTATTTTTATATATTTTATATATTTATTTTTATATAAATTTTATATATTATATATAAATTTTATATATTATATATTATATATAAATATATTATATATATTTATATAAATATTTTATTTTATATATTTATTTGGCAAACAACAAATACAATTTTTTAAATTTATTATTTGGCCTAGAGAGCACCGTGAACTCTACTGGTGGACATGACAAAACTATTTGTATTTTTGCCTGCCAATTTTTGCCAAGTATTTTAGAATCTTTATCACAAATCAAAATTCCAATTTATTTTGCATTGCTTGCCACAATTTTTTTTTTTCTTATAAAAAAGCACCATGGCACATGGCTCTTTTATATTGTTTATGGCACATGGCTCTTATATTAATTATTGTGTCTACTGATGTGAAAATGTGCTCCCGCCTCTTCCTGCATTGTGCCAGGATATGCTCTGCACCGACTGTTTGATCATACCACAAGACAAAACAAAAACCATCTGACGATGAAAGATAGACTATCAACAACAAAAACCTCGGCGTCTGACTAGCCTCAGAGGGGAAAAGCATGCACGTGCTGGTCACGCCAAAGGTTTTATTGTCGAAATGAAAAGCTGCCATTTTATTAATTTTCTCTATCCATCCCATACCTGCCTGTTCCTCTCCAGATTACCATCAGCATGTAAATCTTTTATCATCTATCATTTATCTCTTCCTTGAGCCATTGTGTTAATAATATAAAACAAACCCACCAATAAATAGTCATGTTTGTTCTTGATCTTATTGTCTGATCATTACCCTCGCCAAAGGAGAGAGTATTGCACATGGGTCAGTTTGTCTGTTTGTCCGCACGTTTTTCCAATTTTTATACCGATCTTTTTTTTAACCGAGTACCTCTATAAAGTATGTACAATTAGAATGTGAGTACGTCTATAAAGTATGTACGGTACAATTAGAATGTGAATACGTCTATAAAGTATGTACGGTACAATTAGAATGTGAGTACGTCTATAAAGTATGTACGGTACAATTAGAATGCAAGTACCTCTATAAAGTACGTAATATAAAACCACACAACAGTCCAGGCATGAATATGCAAACTTTGATTGCTCGTTCTAGTTGAACTTATTTTGGTGAAGTTGAGTTTTTGCAGTGCTGGATGCTAAAGTCAACTATTGGCCAGAGTATTGGGCGCTTTTGACCACCATTTTGTCTCTGGTATATTTTTCCCATGGCAAATGTTAAATCTTGATTCAACAAGTTCAAAGTTCACATTTGCACGAGTCCAAGCTCATGTAGATTACAGTTCATGTACGGAGAGCAAACGTTTCACCCAAGAAAAGTTCATGAACAAAAGTTTGGACTAAAATAACAAGCTCATGCTAAATTTCTAATACTTGCCAACGTCCACTTCACATTAGTGAATGGTCGCTGTAACCATCATTGCAAACCTTCCTTCAGTGTCAACTTTTCGCCACACTGGGGCACCCTTCCCAGCCAGACAAAACCCGCGGCACCATATTTGAGAGGGCCGATCAGAGCAGACATGTTGCTAACATACCTCAGGTAGAATTCGGTATCATTTCGCTGCATATTGAACATCATTGTCATTTATATAAGCACATTTTGGCGTGTTAAAATGAATTAAATTTCGATTTTTTTTTTTCAATTTCAATTTCGATTTCGATTTAATCTACACATAATACCCCCATAATATCAAAGAAGAAAAAACTTTTTAGAAAATTTTACAAAATAATGAAAAACAAGTACAGATACATTCAAAGTACACCGCCCCCATGCCAAATAATTAAATATCCTACAGCGCGGCATTGCCGGGGCACCTCCGGCGCCCGGCAATACCGCAGTGCACCTCATAGAGGCTGCATTGGGAGGGAGAGGTGTACGCTAATTGATTGATTAATTGTATAATTAAAATCAATAAAATATTATCACAAAATATTTTCTTAATCAATTGGCTAATAGCATAACTAAACCACAAGTGCTTCATCCGAAGATGTATCTTTTAGAAATTTAATTAAGTAGGTTATTAATAAAAAATTAAATAATTAATTGATTAATCAATAATTAATCAATTAATCAATAAATAATTAATCGATTAAATGATTAATCAATAAATCAAAAATATCTGTGGGGGAAGGGGGAGGGGAAGGGGGAAAACCTGTTCACTCATCATCACCTGTTCCACATCACCACATCACCTGTTCACTGTCATGTCCAAATATTAGCTTCCCAGCTCAAAAGGTGCCTGAGATATTGGCCAAATGAGAGAGAAAATAAATAAATGATTAATAATGAAAATAAATAAATAATAATCATTAAAAAATTTAATTATTAATCAATTCGGTCAGAGAACACATAAACCACCACCATTTCATCAGAATCTGTAACTGAATTTTTTATATTTTTTTTAGTAATTAATCGAATAATTAAATAATTAATCGATTAGTTGATTAATTGATTAATCAATAAATCAAAAATATCCTTGATAGCCACATCACTTGGTCACTCATGTCCAAATATTAGCTTCCGAGCTCAAAAGGTGCCTGAGATATTGGCCAAATGAGAAAGAAAATAAATAAATGATTAATAATGAAAATAAATAAATAATAATCATTAAAAATTTTAATTATTAATCAATTTGGTCAGAGAACACATAAACCACCACCATTTCATCAGAATCTGTAACTTTAAAAAAAAAAAAAAGTCATTAATCGAATAATTAAATAATTAATCGATTAATTGATTAATTGATTAATTAATAAATCAAAAATAGCCTTTGCAGCCAAATCACCTGGTCATTGGTATGTCCAAATATCAGCTTCCTAACTCAAAAGGTGCCTGAGTTAATGGTCAGAAGAGAAAGGAAATTTGATTAATTAAATAAGTACTTAATTAATCGCTAATAATTAAATAACTCAATTCACTGATTAATCAAAAAACAAAAAATACAGTTTTTGCCAAAGGACTTGCTCACTACTGTGCCGAAATTTCAGCTTCCTAGCTCAAAGGATGGCTGAGATATCGCCCGGACAAACAAACAAACAAACAAACAACCAAGAAAACAAACAAACAAACAAACAGTGAAAACTGAGTACTCCCTTTCAGCGTGCGTCACTGCCGAGCCCCCTTCGGTGCCCGGCAATGACGTTTTGCAATGCCTGGAGATGGCATAGGAAAGGAGCGGTGTACAATTAGAATCTGAAATGTCTTCAGTCAATAAATATTCAACTCCTTTGAAATGACACTCTAAATTGAGCTCATATACGCATCCAATTTCCTTTGATCATCCCTGAGATGTCATTACAACTTGATTAGAGTCCACCTGTGGCTAATTCAATTGATTGGACATGATTTAGAAAGAAACACACCTTTCTATATGTTGCCCGGTAGACTCAGACACATAACTACATTCGGGGTTACACAATTTCATTCTGGGTTACTTCATATGGAATAATTTTGCTGTCGAGTTGCAAAATAAAACTTTGGAACTTTAATCAGAACTTCACAAAACAAAGTAAGTCAGTACAAAACTGTGGCAAAGGCAAGGCAAAAGCTGTAGTGGCTTTAGAGCAAGGGAAGGGAACACATTCCTTGGAACAAGACCACCCTCTTTGGTGCATGCATCAGGGAGCACTTTTTGGTACATTAAAGCTGGCGCCATTTAAAGAAATAAAACATTTCTTTACAAAACCATCTTTGGACTCGTTTCAGTACACCTACAATCATGTAATGTAATCCCAACCTTTTAAAATCTTGCTCACCATTAGCTTCCAACAATGAGTTTATCACACTAAGTATTATTGGGAGGAACTTCGATTTACTTACAAACACGTGTTGTATTTCCGCCCAAACCAACACTAAGATGTCCTCTGGAATTCTCCACTGGAGAATTCCAGAACATACACTCAACCACTAAATCCAAAACCATCTGTCTATTAAATGCAAATATATCGTCAAACATTTCCTTAATAAAACATGACACCATGCTAACTTTATACTCTATCATATTTTTAACAAATATTACAAGTATATTTTCCCTAGGATGGTACATCATACAGCTTCGTCAGGCTTCCCATAATGTCAATTGTCATGGCTGCCACCGTCCAACTCAGCCTCAGATACCACGCCCCCTCATCCTCCGTCAGTTCCGCTCCCCAATGGGCGTGGCCAACTCTCCAACTCTAAAGGGACTCTGTTATGTTTTGGTGCTCGTTAACATTTTATCACCTGCTTGTATAGGGTCCCACACTTGACGGTGCATGTCAGAGGAGAAACTCTCGCATGAATTCCAAGCAACTGTCCATAGATTTGGGGAAGGGTATAAAACAATTTCTAGTGATGAATGTTCCCAAGAGCACAGCGAGCTCCATCATTAGGAAATGGAAATAATATGGAACTACCCAGACTCTTCCTAAAGCTGGCTGTCTGACCAAACGGAGCGACCGGGCAAGAAGGACCTTGGTCAGGGAGGTGTCCATTAACCCAATAACCACTCTGACAGAACTACAAAGTTCCTTGGCTGAGATCAGAGAACCTGCCAGAAGGCCAACAGTCTCTGCAGCACTTCTTTTTTTTTCTTTTTTTTGTATACAAGATCGAGGCTCGTGAAAGAGCTAACATTAATCACACAAAAAGACAAACCGGCACACAAAACACAAAAAACAAGGAGCGGCAGACAAGATGGGGAGAGAGGGGGAAGGACACAAACGCAACATTTGAGAGCAGGGACATCGGGAGGACTTGGGGGGAGGTGGGAGAGAAATAAAACATATGAACACTGCAAGGACTCTGGGGTGAATTACCGGGGGTAGAAAAGATCAAGGTTTTCGATGGGGGAAGATAAGAGATGGTGGTGAACAGCTGTTTTAAAGACCTGGAGGGAGGAGTGGGATTGAAGGGAGTGGGGGAGTTTGTTCCAGAGGCGGGAGAAAAGGGGAATGAAAGAGTGAAGGTGAGCAGAGAGCCTAGACTTTGGCAGTTTAACCATAAGAGGGTTGCAGGTAGATCTTGTGCGACCTGAAGGAATATTGGGGGGACAGAGCACAGAGAGAGCTGGGGGAGCAAGGCCGGAGAGGAGTCGGTAGAACACAGAAAGACCACCAACCTGCCTGCGGTGAGTGAGTGAAAGGCCCTCGGAGTTGACTTCATCGCAGGAGATTCCAATGATTCTGAAAGCTTTGGCCTCAACAGCGTGAAGCCGAGCAAGGTGTGAGGCAGGAGCACCAGCCCAGAGGGGGGGAGCAGTATTCCATTGAGCTAAGGATGAAAGCCTTGTATGTGGTGAGGAGCTCAGGTGTGCCAAGGAAGGACTTCGCACGACGGAGGATGCCCAGTCGGCGACTGGCTTTGGAGGCCAGCTTGGAAATGTGGTTTTCCCAAGAAAGATCATGGCAGATAGTGAGACCCAAAAGCTTGAGCGACAGAACTTCTTGGAGAGGATTGTTGAGAAAGTAGATGGGAGGGTTTTCCAGTCGGTCCTTTCAGAGAGACATTGTAAGAGTGTGAGATTTGTCAGGATTGAAAGACATGTTCCACTTATTTGACCAGTCTGTGATTTTGTCCAGGTCTGCAGAGAGTGAGGAGGCTGCAGACTGCCGATCTGAGGGATGAGGAATGGAGCGGCAGATAGTGGAGTCATCAGCAAAGAGATAGAGAGGATTTTCCAGAGAGTCAGAGAGATCATTGATGAAGACCAGAAATAGCACAGGGCCCAGAACACTACCTTGGGGAACTCCAGCCAGAACAGGAAGGGAAGATGAGAGAAATCCATTCAGGGCCACACGTTGCCTATGACCAGAGAGGAAATCCGCAAGCCATGAGTGGAGATTTCCCTGAATACCATAGGAGGTGAGTTTGGTGAGCAGAGCTGGGTGCCAGACCGTATCGAAGGCACGTGATATGTCAAGTGAGACAGCTCTGATTTCCTGTTTGGCATTGAGGACCTCCATCCATTGTTGAGACAGCAGAAGCAACATGTCCAGAGAAGAATGACCTGGTCTGAATCCAAATTGATGATCAGAGATCAAGCCATTGGAGAAGAGGAAGGATTTGATATCCGAAGCAATGATGGATTCCATGACTTTGCTGATAATTGGGAGCAGGCTGATTGGTCTGTAATTGCAAGGATCTATTTTTGCACCTTTTTTGTGTAAAGCGGTAATGTTTGCTGATTTCCAAGATGCTGGCAGATGACCTTGAGCAAAAGAGAGGGTGAAAAGAACAGAGAGAGGGTGAGATAGAGTGGCAGAGCAGGATTTTAGGACCCGAGGGCTGATGCCATCTGGTCCAGTTGCAGAATCAGAGTCGAGGTTTGATAAAAACTTCTCCACCTTGTCAGGAGAGAAGGACACAGAGTCCAGGAGCAGTTGGGTTCGACTGGGAAAGGTGGGAACAGAGAGAGATGGGTTTGGGACACAAGATTTTGAGGCAAACACAGAGTTGAGGCATTCGGCTTTGTCACGTGCGGTGTCAACTGTGTAGCCATTTGAGGTAAGGGAGGGGATGGAGGGGGAACAAACACCAGAAACGGATTTGACCAGACGCCACCAGGATTTGGAGGAAGGAGACAGGTTTGAGAGTTCAATCTTGAGTGTGGAGAGATAGTGCTTCCTGGCACTCCTGAGGGTAGAAACACACTTGTTTCGAGCTTGGTGGAAGGAACTGAGATTGCCTTCAGTTGGATTTGCCTTCCAAGACGCAAAGGCAAGTTGTTTCAGGGCAACTGCCTCACCACAAGATTCAGTGTACCATGGACGGGAGGAAGGGTAAGACAACTGAAGACGAGATGGGATAAATCTGTGCATGAGAGAGAGCAGTTTGCTTTGGAAGAATTCCCAGGAAGAATTGATGTCAGAGGCATTAGAGATGGGAGACCAGTCCAGTTGATTGATGGCTGCTTGCAGACCGTGCCAGTCGGCCTGAGTGAAATGCCAGACTCGTCGGCGCTGAGGAGGCTCTCTGAGAATGGCCAGTGAGATGTCCACTTTAACAAGCACATGATCAGAAGAACCAATTGGAGCAGAAGAAGAGCAGCAAACCCCTGCACACTTCACAAATCTAACCTTTATGGGAGAGGAAGAGGCATGTGAATGGCAGAGCATGAGGCAAAATCTTCTGTCTGACGAGACGAAAATTGAACTCTAGGTTGAATGCAAAGCGATACGTCTGGCGGAAACCAAGCACAGCTCATCACCCATCTAACACCATCATGGTGGTGGCTTGTGTACCATGAAGCATGGTGGTGGCAGCATCATGCTATGGGGATGATTTTCAGTGGCAGGGACTGTGAGACTTGTAAGCATAGAGGAAACAATGAATGAAGCCAAATACTTGAATCCCAAATCCAAATGTTGAGGATAACCTGCTGCACAGTACAAAAGACCATAGACTTTGGTAAAGATTTACATTCAAAAAGGACAATGACCCAAATCATACAGCCAAAGCAACATTGGGATGACTTCAGAACAAGAATGTGAAAGTCCTTGCGTGGCTCAGCCGAAGCACAAACTTGAATCCCATTGGGAATCTGTGGTACGACTTGAATATTTCTGTTCACCGATACTCCCCATCCAACTTGACAGAGCTTGAACAAATCTGCAAGGAAAATGGGAGAAACTCCACAAATCCAGATGTGCAAAGCTGATGCAGACATACCCAAGAAGACTCGAAACTGTAATCGCTGCCAAAGGTGCTTCTACGAAATATTTACTCAGGTGGTTGACTACTTATGTAAATTAGATATTTCTGTATTTCATTTTTAATTATTTTGTATAAATTGCCTTTAAAATTACACTTTGGCATAATGGGGTATTATTTGTCGATCAGTGACAAAAAAAATCTCAATTCAATCCATTTTAAATTCAGGCTGTATCAAAGCAAAATCTGAAAGATTTGAGGGATGTGAATACTTTCTGAAGGCACTGTATATTGTTTTGGGTATCCAAATGCTATATTACAAAACATAATGCAAAATGTAATGGTATTTCGATGACAGGAGGTAATCTCCTCTGTTGGCATATGAGATAACTTGGTATGTGTGTTTATGTTTTGACTTTTGTAACCATGGCTTGCTTTTTAATAATATACAGGGTTCATGTGTCCTTGTGCAACTTTGAACTTTTATGACTATTGATGTACACATGATAGAAAGAAACTATAAAAGGCTTATTAAAGCATAATTCATCAAGTATTGTTGATGTTGTTGTTATTGCTCTTGTTAAATCCACAATTCCCTTGGGTTTCTTGATGAGTTGACATTTTCTGATGAGGTAACTTCTACATCAGTAGGAGTCAACCACCACAATTACTGCATTTGTGAGACAGAACAACCTCAGGAAGTCTGGCAAAACATTAATGAAATTCTCCAAAAATCAATGTCTGGTGATCTCTCAGGGAGTAAATAATCATCGTTTGTTTGTTTTTTGTTGTTTTTTTGTTTTGTTTTTGAAAGAAGCGACAGTCAATGGTGAACTTTACTTTTCAAAGTTGTAGAGTTTCTTTGTTCGTGAACTACGACGATTAAGACTTTCACATATCACCTTGAACGAGCAAGACTATAGGCTCCCTGCTTCGAATGTGTGACGGCTCTTGAATGACGTCTTTCCAGAGAGGTGGATTGTTAGATGTATTGAGTAAAAACTTTATGAATTATGCCTTCATGCAACATTTATAGTTTGTTTCTATCATGGGCACATCAATAGTTATACAAGTTCAAATATGCACAATGACTTTATGGACACCCTGTATGTATCGAGCTGTTTGATAAGGAATGATGGAAGCATCACAACATCGGTGCAAGTGGTCCCCCAAACAAGTAAATTCAAATTTCAAAGCTAAAGTTCTATTAAAATGGAATGGTCTCCCCAGAAAGGTAGTGGCATAGAGGGGGAGAATATGTTGAAATTAGAATTAGATATGTACCTGGATGCATTGTTGATAGAGGGGTATGGGGATATCGCCAGGACTTGGTAGCTTATGTGTGGATGTGTGAGGATACTGGGGTTTGTGCTGCGCAGGCATGATTGGTCGAATGGCCTTCTTCCGCAACAAAGCTCCTCGTATATCTTTTTGGAATTGTCTCTTCCAAAACCATTCCTCATCACTTTTGTTAGACCATCAAATGGACTTTCAAACTATTCTTCCTCCTTTAAAACATGGTGGTGCCTTGTTATATCTGTCTTTGGAGTATGCTCCCCTTCCCTCTTAAAATGGCACCATCGCCGACTCCACTCGTGACAAGGCTGAATGTCTCATTTCTGGGTTTCCTTCTAAATCTAGTGTTCCCCGACACCTCACTCTCAGTACCCATTCTTCCCTGTCACAACCAACTGCTTGTGGACTCCTGAGAAGGTCCTTTTGGAGAGAGATAGTGAAAGAAGGTGTCTTTCGCACCTGAGAAGGTCAAGAAGGTTATTTGAACCCTCGACTCGGATTCTGCCACTGGACCGGATGGCATCAGCTCACGTGTTCTGAAAATCTGCTTCGCAGCTCTTGCACATCCTCTCTCTGTCCTTTTCACTCTATCATTTGCTCTAGGTCATCTTCTATCTACTTGGAAATCTGCCAACATCACTGCATTGCATAAAAAGGTGTAAAAAACCAATCCCCTTAACCACAGACTTTTCAGCTTATTTTCAATCATCACCAAGGTCATGGAATCCATCATCACAGTTGACATGAAATCCTTCTCCAACAACCTCATCTCAGATAACCAATTTGATTTCAGACCAGGTCACTCCACCTAGGACATGATGCTTATACTCACTCAACAATGGATGGAGGCCATCAATATCAGACATGGGTTCAGGGCTGTCTCTCTGGACAAATCTCATACTTTTCATACAGTCTGGCATCCTGCCTTACTCTCCAAACTCTCTGCCTATGGCACCAAGGCTAACACCACACATGGCTTATTGACTTCCTCTACTATTTCAGCCAACATCCGGCATTCAATGAAATCCTTTCATTTCCTCTCCCTGACAAGGCTGGAATGCCCCAAGTCAATGTTCTGAACCCCACCCTATTCCGGATCTTCATCAATGATCTCTCTGACTCTCTAGAAAATCCTTTTTATCTTTTTTCTGATTCGCCCTCTGCCGTGACATCCCCATCCGTCAGACAGGCAGGCTGCAGCCTTTCCCTCTCTTCAGACCTCAACAAAATCACAAGCTGGTCAAACACTTTGAACACGTCCTTCAATCCTGGCAAATCTCAGACTCTCACTGTCTCTCTCCGAAAGGACCATCTGGCAATCCCTCATATATACTTTCTTAACAATCCTCTTGAGGAAGTTCAGTCACTCAAACTCCTAGAGCTCACTATCAGCCATAACCTTTCTTGGGAAAACCACATTTCAAAGTTTGCCTCCAAAGCCAGCTGCCGTCTGGGCATCCTTCATTGTACGAAGTCCTTCTTTGGCACACCTGAACTCCTATCCACAACAAGGCCTTCATCTGCAGCTTGATGGAGTATTGCTCTCCCCTCTGAGTTGGTTGCCCTGCCTTACATCTTGCTCAGCTTGACGCTGGGGAAACCAAGGCTTTCAAGATCATTGGAATCTCCTGCGCTGAAGCTGAGTCTATGGGCCTATCGCTTCACCATCTCAAACAGGGCAGTGGTCTATCTTTCTTCTACTGCTGCCTTTCTGGTCTTGTACCCTGTGGCCTCTCCGTTCCCCCCCCCCCCCCCCCCACCCCCAGGTTACTGCAAGTCTCGCACAGTCCATAATCAACCCCCTTCTGGTGAAACTACCTCAATCCAGGATCACTGCTCACCTCCACTCATATGTTCATCTTTTTTCCTTTCTGTGGAACGAACTTCCACATTCCCTTAAATCTCATTTTTCCCTCCAGGTTTTCAAGACAGCTGTTCACCACCATCTCAGATCATCCCAATGCAAAATCATGATGTTTTCTACCCTCGTCAAACCTCATCCTTACCCCACCCCAATCCCTTCTCCTTCCAAATTTCCAGTTTTCCCTCTCGAGAATTTCCTTCTGTATCCATCTTCTCCGCCCCATTCATCCTCTCCTGCCCCTCACATTCTTCCCCTTACCCATTGTTTGCCCAGGTCTTCCTCTATCTTGGCCTTCAACTCTGCTGTTGGTGTTCCCCTCAATCTCTCTACTGTCCCTTTTGTCCTGGTGCATCCTGTGTAATAATTTTAGCTCTCCCACGAGCCTCGACTATGTTCACAAAAAAACAACAAAATTAGCCAAACTTGACAAGCGTTCAGCTTCATGTGTTTTCACGTTCACATTTTGCTTCGCTCACTTTTGCTTCAAAGCAGCGAATTTCTAATTGACTGTAGTTTCAAGTGAGCACTGTTTAATTCAAAGGTGGACTTCAGGAAGTTCCTATGAATTAACTTCACAACTTTCACATTCAGTCCTCGTCAACGCACAACAATACAACGCAAAGCAATACAACCTCAATCTTTCTTGTCTTTCTTTCCTTCCAGATGAATACAAAATGCTTTGTGCAGCACCTGGCTTTGACAGTACTGGAAAAGGTAAGCACAGCAACAAACAGACTGGGATATACATTCAATAACAAGGTATTTATGAATACAAATATTTGTGTCAATTAATTAATTTTTTTTGCCCTTCAGACATTGATGAATGTGCCATGTACTCTGAGATTTGTCCCAGTGGAATTTGTGAGAACCGTGTTGGAACATATCGCTGCATCTGCAATGCAGGATACAGCGTCGATTCAAGTTGGAAGAAGTGTAATGGTGAGAGGAGTGGGTGGTGGGGAAGGGGGTGGCGGAGGTGAGAATGAAAATGCACTTACGATAATTTTTTAAAATATGGAAATTATTTCAAAAAAGTACTAAAAAGAGATATTTGATCCTATTCCAGATGGAATTTAAATTGGGACCAGCTTTGAGGATCAGTTTGCAACCAAGGGTACTTCTAAAACGCATGAATGATCCTTAGGATCTAAAAGGGGCTGAAAGCTTGCTGTGAATGTCAAAACTCAGGACAACTTGAATGAACATTTTTACATTACTTCTAAACAACAACACACAAGGAAATTAGACGCAGGCAGATGCCATTAGGCCCATCATGCCTGCGCCACATCAACACCAGACCAATGCCTAAACGCTTTTTCACCTGCCTCATTCTCATCGACCCTCTCTGAAAAAATGTCCACTTCTCCCTTCGTTGACCTCCACACCCCTTCTGACCTCACTGACTACTACAACCACACTCTCTCTTCCTGCCTTGACCAAATTGCGCCTATAAAAACCAAAACAGTTTCTTTCACCCATTCTGCTCCCTGGTTTACCCCTGAGCTCCGCCTAATGAAAACTCGTGCTCGCCAACTTGAAAGACTCCGCAATAAAACAGGTCTCACAGTTCACTCCCAGGCCTACAAGGACCACATACAACACTATAAAGATGCCCTCTCCCGCGCCCGCTCCGCCTACTACTCTCAAATTATCCACTCTGGCTCCGGAAACCCAAAAGCACTCTTCTCTACAATAAACAAACTCCTCAGCCCCCTGAACACCACCACCCAGTCATTCACAATAGACAACTGCATCTCCTTCCTTTCATTCTTCCAACGCAAAATTGAAAACATCTACAACAGCTTGACCACCGCCGCACCCGCTCCCCCTCAAACCACCTGCCCCCCCTTATCCTGCCATCCCCTGTCTCAATTCTCCCCAGTCTCCCCTACTGACCTCTCTGAACTCCTCATCGGAATGAAAACTGCCACCTGCACTCTTGACCCCATCCCCTCCAGCTTTGTCAAGGCCTCCCTTCCTGCTCTTTCTCCACTTATCATTGCAACAATAAACTCCTCCCTGTCTACAGGCATCGTCCCACCATCCCTCAAAATTGCTGCTGTTACCCCCATTCTGAAAAAACCTGGACTAAACCCTGACACCCTAAATAACTTCAGACCCATCTCCAACCTACCCTTTCTGTCAAAGGTTTTGGAACGCGCTGTAGCCACTCAACTCAAGCATCACCTCTCTGCCAATAACCTGTATGAAACATTCCAATCCGGATTCCGGTCCAACCACAGTACTGAAACTGCTCTCCTCAAAATCACCAACGACCTTCTCCTCTCCTCTGATGCTGGCAACCTCAACATTCTCATCCTCCTCGACCTCAGCGCTGCCTTTGACACCATCGATCACACCATCCTCCTCACCCGACTTGAAACCACCTTTAACATTACCGGCACTGCCCTCTCTTGGATTAAATCATACCTCTCTGACAGACGTCAGTTCATCTCCATCAATAACTGCAAATCCCCCACTGCTCCCCTCCCCCAAGGTGTCCCCCAAGGTTCAGTTCTTGGCCCCCTCCTCTTTATCCTTTACCTGTCCCCCCTCGGTCACTTAATCCGCCGTCATGGTCTCCAATTCCACTGCTTCGCCGATGACATCCAGCTTTTCATCTCCACCAAGTCCATCTCCACCGCCACCCACTCTATCCTGACAAACTGCATCACTGAAATAAAATCCTGGCTTCAAATCAACTTCCTCAAACTTAACTGTGATAAATCTGAAATAATCATCATTGGCCCAAAAACGCTCACCAAGTCCACCCATAACTTTGCCCTCAACATCGACGGTTTCCCAGTGTCCACCTCCCCTCACATCCGGAATCTTGGCATCATCTTTGACCAAACCCTCTCCTTCGACAAATACACTAAACAGATCACAAAGACAGCCTTCTTCCACCTGAAAAACATCGCCCGTCTCCGTCCATCCCTCTCCTCTGTGGCTGCAGAAACCCTCATCCACGCCTTCATCACTTCCCGTCTGGACTACTGCAATAGCCTCCTTTATGGTTCACCCTCAACAATCACCAATAAACTCCAATACATTCAGAACTCCGCTGCCCGTCTACTCACCCATTCCCGGACCCATGACCACATCACCCCCGTCCTTTACAAGCTTCACTGGCTCCCCATCTCCCAGAGAATCCAGTACAAAATCCTCCTCTTGACCTACAAAGCCCTCCATAACCTGGCCCCATCCTACCTGGCTGACCTCCTCTCC